>NC_050182.1:16544631-16602131 GCF_008315115.2 Sander lucioperca | reverse complement strand
GTCAGACCAAAGAAAAGGTCAAACTCAGTATTGAACGCTAAGCAGGGTTAAACCCTCAGGTTGAAGTGCAGGTACCAAGACATTTGCAAGAGAGAGGTCTTGACCTTTTTTTCCAGGCCAGGCCTCAGAGACACCCCCCTTGAGGTTTAAACATCGGTAAGGCTGCGTAGGAGTGACCACACCGACTCGGACCACCGCGTGTGTGTGTGTAAGGAGGAGCGGAGGGGTCAATGCTGTTGAGTCTGTCTCGGTTCTGTCTGGGTGCCTCGGCTCTAACGGAGCACTAAGCTGAGTGGTTGAATTGAGTTAGTGGCTACAGACAGGCATTTAATTGTTGATTGACCAGTCTGAGTGCTTCCTGGGCTGGGGTCATTGCAGAGAGCAGGCGGGGAGGTCCCCAAGCCCCAGCGGCAATTTAAGCCACGCACACCCAAGCGCCGCAAAGGGGCAGAAAGAGATGGCGAGGACGATGGTGCAAAGGTACTTAGGACACGGCGAGGGGGATAGATAAGAGCTGAGAGACTTCAGAAAGTTTGAAAATTTGTTGTGCTTTATTCTTTTTTTTTTCTATGAAGTTTGATCTCGGGATTTACAGGGGCTGTCAGTGTGTTACAGTCACTGTGAGCAGAGCCAGCCTTGAGGTCCACAGATTAGCAAGTTCAATGTTTACTCCTCCACAAAATCTCAGCTCCTTCATCTGTTTGACAATTACAAATTTACTTTGTACCCGTTCTATTCACTTCTTTGCCCCTGCACTCCCTCCGTCTTTATCCTCTCTTCTCTCTCCCCCTCTCAGCCCTCTTTTTTTTTCTAATTCTGCACGGGGCCACAAAAGCCCATTCTGCTGTTTTAGCGGGTTAGCTCTCCTCTCCTCCTCCTCCTCCTCCTCCTCCTCCTGACTCACAGCAGGTGCCCGTCCTCGACTAACATTTGTTATCTCTAATCCTGCAGGTTCGGCGCACAATAAGGAGCGTAGTAAACTCTCTCTCAGACCTAATCCCACCACTCCTTTTTTGATGGCGCTCCCCTCGCCCTCCTCTCCTCTTTTCTCCCTTCACTATCTCTCTTTTAGGCTGCTGGGGGGACACTCCACTTCTCTGATTGCCACATAGCTTTTTATCACCATGGCCTTCAATTTGGGGGGCAGCTGTTGGTGGTAGGGGTGTCCTCCCCCCCCCCTGTTCTTTATACCTCCAATTCTAACTCTCTTTTTCCTTTCTCTCTCCCTCTGTCTCCTTCTTTGCCCCCTTCTCCCTCTCTCTCTGTATCATTTACAGTCATTTTCTGGCAATTAAAATGGAGCGCTGCTGCAGGATTTTCGCCTGCAGTGCAACACTACAGTGCTGATGAATAATTCTTCACCCTGCAAACTGGAAAGCTAGCCTTTCTTTCATGTCGGCCCTTTGTTGATTTACCATTAAAACTTACCGCACCGTGCTATGAGTTGAGGGCCCGGCTCTGCGGGAACTAGCAAAAAGCAAAAATGAGGATGAAGCAGATATGTGTACATATGCTTTAGGGTCATTTTTTTCCCAGCCTAGAATGAGGAAGTCTCTGAGTTACGCATGTGAGTCATATATATTTGTGTTTTTACGGTTTGGATTTATGGCTCAAGAGTCATTTTATTTATGTCCACTGTCTCGTTCCGTACCACTTAGGTTTTATGTTAATTCTTCTTATCAACGGTTTTCATTATAGGGCTTAGCTGTATTGTGTGAGTGATTAGACGGTCATTCATCTCTGTTTCTCTTTCTCGCACACACTGACACACACTCAAACACTCTCTGTCTTTCTCTCCTCATCACACACACACAGCGAGCAGTGACTGATGTGTAGATGGAGTGTGTGGGGTGCTCAGGCTGCAGAGGTGGGGTGGTGTTGGCAGTGGCAGTGTTAAATGATGCGAGTCTCCAGGCCAGTTAGTTTAGTTAAAACAAGTTTATCGTCCCAGTAGGGGGAAATAAAGGCTTATGTTTGCCATATTAAGTGTCACAATAATAAATAAAAAGACAATAAAATAAATAGACTAGACACAAAGAAGAAAACACAACGTACAAGATAAGGCAGACTGATCAATCATCACAAAGATTCTTGAATTCTGTGGACCTATATCCTGTACTTGATAGACCCTGCTGTAAATTGATCAAATTAGTCAAATTTACAGCATTTGAACTTGTTACTTAGATTAATATTGAATCACTGTTTCTTTGGAGACTGGAAAACCAAAATCATTCATTATTTGTTCAAATTACTTAAACGACCCAAGTTTACATTTTTCTTACAAGTGACCACTTGCAATTTTGTGAATATCAGCTTTCCTGTCTGTCTGTCCTGTTTCCTTTTTCTTTTTCTTTTTCAATTTAAATCAAACTATATGTGCATGAAGTAGCGTTGAGTTTTTAAAAAAAATACGTGGAAAGTCTCAGAGAAAATCAGGGTTTGACACCCGGGTTTGCGTCCCATCCTTTACCAACAGTCAACATTTCTTTTAACAAAGCATGAGCATAACCTGTTATTAACCTTGAAGTCATTTTACTTTCCTTTAAATTGAAGAAAAAAACTCCTGCTGCAGTTTCTTCGTCCTACCACTGGGGAATCCCAAAAATGCTCACATTAGACTGTTTTTTTCTTGTTCGTTACTAGGGGTGGGCAATATCACTGAAAATAATTTAGACCCAATACCAAGCAACACCAAGCCAGGAATCACCAATATCGATACTTTTTACTAATAAAAGCGGATTGTGTGCTATCATTTAGGGGATACCTCATGATATATAAGGTGAAAGCATCATGAATGGGCTACTTCAAAATACATTTCACATTTAGCACGGTGTGATTTGCCAGATATTAGGCATTTCTTCTTACTATTCTCTATTATATAACTTAATCACATGCATGTTAAAACAAAAGACAGTTTTAACAGTAATTAACCAACATTTGTGTGAATTATCTGAGCTAACGAGGTGATTGCTGTGTGCATGCACACAATAGTGAAGCACACACTGTTCATAAACAGGATCTAATGTTAGACGGATCAACTTTTTTTTGGTACAGATCCTATGAACGCTAGTATCATTAGAAAATATAATATCAGTACTATAGATACCTTATCGATCCGCCCACCTCTAGTTACTACCTTCAACCTCCAGTGTGCTGTTTTAGTGGGTTAGCTCTTTTCACCTCCCATAGCAGCAGGTTAAATTCACGAGTGTAGCCGGAGAGAAGTTTGTCCACTTTAATAATTATAATGAATTAATCAGTCGTTTGGAGAGAGAAACAGGAAGAAGTTTAAGGAGCTTTAACTCTGGCTGGAGGGGTTGAATTAGGACTTTCCCGCCATGTCATCTGGCTCAGTAATCTCCCAGTCAGTTATATGGGCTTTAACATATTGAACAGCAAATATGAACACACACTCACTTGGATCCACTGACAGGCACACACATGAGCAAGCAAACACTCAGACACACATACACAAACATGCACACATGTACACACATGTAAGTAAACAAACAAACACTATTTTTCACACTGTCACACTCACATGGACACAGTTACGCGCTGAAGAGATAATGGTGGCCAGAGGCGGTCTGAGTTCTCTCTCTCTCTCTCTCTCTCTCTCTCTCTCTCTCTCTCTCTCTCTCTCTCTCTCTCTCTCTCTATCTCTCTCTCCATGTCTCTGAGGCAGAAAGCGTGCTCCGGTCCTCACTGTCTGTTAGATTTGATCACCATCACCCAGCTGCAACGGACAGTGCTCAGCTCAGCTGACAACTCATTGGCACACGCACGCATACACACAAACAGCTACTTTGCCAGAGGATATTACATGCAGTGTCTGACTCTAAATAACTGTTTACTCTGGGTGTGTGTGTGTGTGTGTGTCTGTGTGTAAGAGTATGTGTATCTGTGCAAGTGTTTTAGCCTTTGCATCTTATTTGTCTGTATGGTTACTTGTGCGTGCGTGCGTGCGTGTGTGTGTGTGTGTGTGTCAAACAACAGGCCTATGAAATGTATCCAAAATGATCATCACCCATTCCCTGTTTCTACATGGCTGTCTCCTCCATCATTAACATAGGCAGCATGTAATTCCTTGAAGTACAACTGCTCATTTGAATTGACAATGTCCTCATATCGTATGCATAAACAAGTCAAGTATAATTTCCCTGTGTAATGATTAAGCAAAATAATTTTTAATAAAAAATGTGAATGAATTTCTGTCTGGCGTTACGTTTCTTTAAACATGATGTGTTGATGTGAACATAAAGGTAAAACACATTAATTTATCATTAACACACACACACACACACACACACACACACACACAAGCTCAAACAGGGTCTTATAAAGCTGTGACGGACAAGAGGCAGCAAACTGTGTATGTATGTGTTGGTGGGTGTGTGTGCCTGCATGCACACACGTGCATACATGTATCTCTGTCTGTCTGCAAAGAGGTTTTAATAAGGCAGAAAAGAGGGGGTACAGTAAATCCTAAATCTAAGCGCGCCCATCTTAGAGACCCGAGGGTGCCACGCTATGATTGACGGGTCTCCTTTCACTGGCGCTGTCGGACGGGGGACGGATTATGGCTATCTCGCCCTAAAGGGCCATTGTGGTTCCACGTCTTCCAGCTGCTTCACCATGCACCCCTCTCCACAACCAAGGAGGGGCCCTTGTGAGTGTGTCTGTGTATTAGGGTGATGTGGTGTGCATGGCATGGGTGCGCTTGACCTTCTGTCTTAATTCTCTGATCTGTTAAAATAGCGGGATGTTACCATTTAGTCAAAAGTTTGTTTGCTTGTTTTTTTATTTATGAATATGTCAAGATTTTACTTTGAAGTCCTGACAGACCAAATTACTTTTCAGTTTAACTTCACCGAAGGACTCTAATCTCATTGAAAACTCATGCTTAAAGTGCTTTCCATAATGTCTGTCATCTTTTCAACTGGCAAAAATGTAAACAAAAAAAAGTATTACTAAACATGCTGTCACACTCTCACTCTAAAATCAAATGAATGGATGGTTACATCTGTCAATTCTCTGCATTTTTAAACCACATATTGGAAACACATCTCTGGCTTTTCACACTTGGCTCGAAAATGTTTTTGACTCATCTACTTTGCATCCCTTTAAACAATTATTTATTTATAGAACAGGTCACTGACCGTGCTTTGACATGAGCCACCAAGGTATTGTTTGTAGGGACAGGTGACGCTCACATGGCTATAAAGCCCAGGTGTGTTGCTGCCCCCAGCTCTGCCTCCACACTGGTGTGGCTTGGAGGGCCCTTAGATCCAGACTTGTAAAGTACAACCGCCTAAAGTCTAAAGCCTTTTACCTCATCATCACTGTGATTGAGGGAACTGTTCCCTCAGTGTTTTTGTTTTTAACAGAGTACATGACATATTTTTATATTGGCATCATATTTGATTGCTATATAATTGTGTGTGTGTGTGTGTGTGTGTGTGTGTGTGTGTGTGTGAGAGAGAGAGAGAGAGAGAGAGAGAGCGTAAGAGCGTAAAGGATGAGTGCACTACATGCGAATACATGCCAGTAATATGACCTTTCCAACCTTTCTGTTGCTTCCCTATGGTTTCCCATCCGTTTCAAAAGAGGCCTTGTGGGGAGTGCCCATCATGGGGGATCCTTCTGGGTTATGAGACCCCTGGCGTGGATGCAGGGCAGGGCGGGCTGGCACTGCAGCAGTACTAGCGCAGAGCTTTGCCAGGAATGGGAATGCCAGAGGCCAGCCAGACTCCTGCTGAGAACCTCCCAGGCAATTAGACTGCTGCGGTAGTGAACTGCTGTCTGAACTGTAAAGCTGAGGAAGAGTGAACAGGACCATTGATTAGCAATATATAACAGTATATGTTAACACTATGTTGACATTAGCTAATCGACTGAGTGTAAACAGACATATTGTTTCAGGTTAAAGCGGGCGTACTGTTAACATGAACCCCCAGCTATACTTGTAAGCATTTTGCTCTCAAAGTGTGCGCAACATGATAAGTCCTTGGAAGAGGAGCCTTGATTTGATATGTGCAAAGGGTGAAAAAAGTTGCCCTCCTTCTATCCATGTCCCTGTCACCCCAGCGGAAAAAGGAGTGGATCGCTCTCACTCTCACTCTCTCTCTTCCTTTCTCTCCTCTCCATTTCTCTGTCTGATGAAAGAGGAGCTATGATCGCTTCAACAACAAAGGCCCCAGCCGTCAGTGTTTGGATGAGGCTCTCCTTTCTTCTCTCATTCCTCCTCCTCCTCCTCCTCTATCTATCTTTTCTAACCCCCTCTGATCTCACTTACTCTCTCTTTCCGCTATGCCCCCCCACCCCTCTTTTCCCCTTACCCTCTCCCTTCCTTCCTGCTCTATCTCTCGCTGCCTGATGCCACTCACTGGTGTTGCTCCTCCGTTCTTCGTTAGGGCCTCAGCGATACAATCAGGGGACGGAATTAAAAATCAGAAAGTGTCCTTGTCGAAGAGACACCCCGGATGGCGTACTTTGATGTCTCCTCGGAAATTTGAAATTCATATGTTGTCACACTTCATTTTATTCCCCCCCTCTCTCTCTCTTCCTCACTCACTCTTTCTGCTTTCCCCTTTCTTCGTCTTCCACCTCCTCTTCTCCGTCAAGTGCCATCATGTACTATTCAGTTAGAGAGACAGAAACGAGGGGAACGGAGAAGAACGTAAAATGCATTGAACAAGTGTTTCTGAAAGGCTTTTCTTGTCTTTCATTTTTCATGTTTTTACTTTGTGAAGAAGGCGGGAAGATATAATGAATCATTTAATTTTCTTTTGATTGTAGGTCCTGGGGTGTGTGGGCTTAGAGGTAGATGACAGGGAGTTAAGGGACCACAGGACGGGGTGGAAATATGGCAGCGGGCCACTTTGATGCCATTTCAGAACCCACCAAGCTATTTGACAGAGTGAGGAAAGTGTGGCCGCCACACACACTGTAGCGCGCACACACACACACACACATTCAGACAGGCACATAAACTCTCTGGCAGAAACCCTCGCCTGGTCCCTAGCGAAAAACAAATAAATGCACATGCTTCTCTCTGCCCATGATTTCCTAAAACCTTCAAAATGAAAGACAGGAGTTTGGATGTAATCCTGTTAGGATTTCAATAAGGGAAACATCAAAACATGTTAATGTTACACTGAATAGCATGTGAGTCACTATGTGAGTGTGTGTGAACACATTGTTGAGACTCTGAAGGAATTCCTCTTGTATGAAGTGTGGAACAATAATTAGTCTTGAGTCAATGACATTAATAAACAGTAGCCATCCAAAATAAATCTTAAGAGCTGGATTTGGAAATGACACATTTTTGGACGCATTTCTCATTCTTGTCTTAAAGAAAATGAGGGGGCACATCACTGGGTCCTTGATGGCCCCTCCCAAGACAGTTACAAATGGGCATGAAGGTGGGGTGGCGAGGACCTGGGATTGGGTAAAGGGTGGGGGGAAGGTGGATGAGCAAGATGGGGATGGAGACGGGTATGGGGAGTCCCACCGGTTCACTATACCCCAGATTCATCATTAATCACTCCTGCTGAGCCCCTCAGACCCTCCCACTCCTTACCACCCTGTCTTCCACCTATAAGACCCAATCCCCAAGGTGGTGGCAACCCATCCCACCTGCCCCCCTCCCATCATCAACACCACCTTGCCCCTCCTCAGAACAACAATTTCTGTTATCTAGCACCTAGGGAAAGTCACCCTTCTTTGTCTCCACATATGTTTCTCTCTGTTTATATCTTTCTTTTCCCTGTCCTCCTTTTCCCTCTCTCACTCTTCATCTGTGCCCCCCCCTTATACTTTTTGCTCCTTTTCGTTTTTTCCCCTCTCTCTTTGTGACAAATGGGTTTTAATAAAAGCTGACAGAGCGATGAAATTAAAGGAGTGCATCCCATGGCCAGCTATAGCTCCAGCCTGAGCGTGGCACTGACATATTTAAAACAGGCCCTTAATTCAGTAGCCTGCCTGTGTCTTACATCACCGGGGCTCCTCAGTGTTATCGGAATCATTATTACTGCCTGACACTGTATTGTTGTTGTAAAAAAAAATCATAGTTACAACTGGCATCAGACGAGACAAGCATTTAGCAGCTCTTTCGTCCTTGTGCCAGCAGTGACCCCTATAAAACAGTTTATTCCATTGACCCTATTAGCAGATATTAGGCCCCATCTCCCATGTTGCCTCATTACAGCCCTGGATAATAAAAAAAGGGGGTTGGGATGGAGGAGGTGATCGGAGACAGAAAGCGAGTGCGCGTCTTTTCCGAGGGAACCCTTCCATAAGGAATAACTGACACGGAGGACTTACCCACGCCTCGGGAGCTCTCGCTCAACGTTAGAAAGCATTGTTTTGTTGGATTACAGGGTTAGGAGGGAAACCTAATCCCCTAATTTTTAATCTCTCTTGATTCCAGAAGGATGCATAAGAGACTGGGGGGCTTCCCTGACACAGCTTGGGTAGGTGGGTTGCAGAGAAGGGGGGCCAGGGGGAGGGGTGAAGGGATAAAAGAAGAGGGCGATTTCTTAACAAAGGGCATATGATATTATTGGTGGGGCATGACTCTATTGCTTTGAGAAACTATGAGGACAACATGAGGAATCTTTAAATGTTGAAACACGAGGGCATTTTTAGTCATTGAAACCTCCATTAACTCAGAAATTGTAGGATAGTAAAATGTACTAGAAAAGTTCCCAAACTCAAAATATCTAAAGTAAAATCAAGAGTAAAAAGATAGCAGCTTCCGAGTCCCTTGTAACAGAAATAATTCCAATCCTATTTGTAAGCTGTGCACGACACAACCTTCAAAACCGTTTTGTGACAGTGATAACATATCCTTCTCCCAAAACATTTCTGCTTTGTCATTTCATACCCTCACCACCATGTGTCTGGGTGTGTGGATAATTTCTCAGACAGCTTAGAGTGACAGGCTTTTGGGACGGAGGGATAAATTGTCTGGGAGCTCATCCCCATAATCTGCGAAGGATATACAGGGTCTACCCAGGCAGAATACAGGGACTGTTCACCTGCAGCATTAGCTAAATAAGATTAGGAGCTGGACAGGAACCCAAACACTTGCTGTGGGCGGAAATATATATATGTATAAATAGATACAAAATTGCATAGGGGAAATTTGTTTGAAATGTTGAAACTGAAAACAGTTAACACCTTTTGCAATGGGAATTTCAAAATCCAGTTAATGCACAAAAACCAATGAGGGGAAAGAAGGGACATCAAACCTCCAACTGAGTTTAACTGAAGGCCTATTTCAAATGTAAAGTTAGCTATGGAGCAGGTGGGAAACGGAGCAGAAGGGATGGAAACGCGGACGGGGAAGGGAGGGTGATCGAGGCGGACACAGGGCGTTAGAAATCATTGCGTCCATTGACAAAGTAACCTTGTGCAGCTTCCAGCATGACTGAGAGAGTGAGTGAGCGACGGGGTCTTGGAGGCGGGCCAAGCCAAGCCTTTTGTGCCAGCAGCCGCCACATTCCAATCAGCCACGGATATTTATACTCCGGGCCTAATTGAAAGGTTGGCTTGTGAACCATCTGCATGCACCCACACTCCAACTCCCCCTTCAACACACACAGAGACACACACACACACACACACACACACACACACACACACACACACACGCAGAAAGACACTCGCCTTAGTGCTTTACTACCACAGACACAGGCAGCTTTGACCCACAGAAGGAGGCCAGACGTGCTGCATCTGTGATGGCGGACATCCCAAGAGGCGAAAAATGCAAAGGGTGTCTTATAGCAAAAGCGTTTCTGCCAAAGATTAAATAAAAAAAATGTTTTTGTTTCTTGATGCTTACTTCTCCTTACAATAATTATGTGAGAAGATGCTGTTTTAGAAAGTTGTCATTGCCCTGAGCCACTGGGCCACATATGACATTTACTAGCTTTAAAACTGCAGCAAACAAACCAATATCTTAAAACTGAGCTAGTTCTAAAGTAAATTTGTCAAGTGGTTTTAATTACTTTTAAATAATAACCCCAACGTTACATTTCACGTATCCTCTGCACCTTTCAGTAGGAATACATTTTTCAAAATAATAGCATATGGCAGATAGGCATGGGAACTTGACTTTTTTATCTACTGGTAATTCCTGCAAAGTAAGCCAACACACCTGTAGTCAGTAATGCTGTGCAGCTGAGGTAGCCTGGCAATTGATAAAAGGAACTCAGCATCGGTGTGAGATAAATTACGTGATGATTGATTACCGCCTAAAGCAGAAAGCACAAAACCAGTCAGGGACAGTTGTGTAATGAACATTTTCTCACAGTACTTTCTCTAGATCATACAGCGATCACTGTGTGTTTAGGGTCGCTACTGTATTTCAGGTGAATCTAATAAGAATTATAAAAGAAAGGCCTTAATGTCTTCAATGGCTTCACATCCACTCTTCTACTGTATCTTGAAGTAAAAACAAATCCTGACTACGTCTTATTTGAACTTTCTACACACTTTCCCAACAGTCACCGTCTGACACTTGCACTTCATTTGGTTGAGAAATTGTGAAAATACAGAAGGAATTGGAGCTTTACCTGTAATAACTACCAGGGGCATAGTACATAGGAATTCTCTATGGGCCCTTCCCTGCATCCACAGCTATTAATTCCAGTATATTTGTGGGCCATGTAAAGTCTGTCCCCTTTTTAACCCCTGTGTGACGCCCTTGATCACTACTGTAAAAGTGGTGGAAAGCACTGTGTGGTGAAGACTTAAAAAGCCCAAAACAAATCATGTTGTGTTTGTAGGTAAATTGATGATATCCGACTTAATCCAGCATTAATCTGTCACGCTGATGACCATAAATAAAATCACTGGTCTTAAATCTAGCCAGTGTTCACATGACCGCTAATCTTCCCTTTAAATCTAATCTGAAAATCTCAAATACAAGTTTAACCGACTGACTAACCACATGCCAGACAGCAAGCCAAAGTTAGGACTTCAGGGAGCCATGGAACAGTGAAACACAAATATCAGACTTCTGCTTCACAACCACTGAAATGCACCGCAGGCTCATGGGATCGGGTAACTAAACCCACTGATTAATGCACAATTAGTGTTGTGTTGTGTCAGTTAACAGGATGGGCTGATGGAGTTTGCAGCAATGGTGAGGAGTGTGTTAAAGCTCTCGGCGGGCATCCAGCTGGCCCTTCGCTCATCTCTGGGACGTGCTAGGCTTCTTCTGCCAGCTGGCACTGGAACACAACCGCCATGTTCATTCATGACAGGCATCTCCAAAAAACTTGTGAAAAACATGGTGATTCTTGAATGCTCTTTTCACAAGATGCTTTCAAAAGGGGAAAAAGAAAGAAAGAAAGAAAGAAAGAAAGAAAGAACACCTTTTCATGCATTCTAAGCCAAGGACATTTGGGGCAACTCAGAAAAGTTTATTCAATATGCTGCCCAAAACATTATTTATGTGTGTCGTGTATGACAACTCTCACATTTACATTGCCACAAAAAGGCAGTCAAAATAAGAAAAAAAACATTGCCACATCCCCAGTGTCCCTATCATGCTACTGCTAATTCTATCCGTGTTTGGAGTATATTAATACAATTAAGCATATTAAAAATAAAAAATAAAACACCTTTTACTTACTTTTATAATATTATCTGAAATAAATAGAGTTGGACATTAATTCACATCTGTCAATGCATGCCTTGTTTCTTTCTTGTTCGTAATAGATGGTACACTCAATAATTTTCTTGCTAGTATCATTGGTGGTAAAAAGTATCAAAAGGATCATCTAAATCCTCTAAAGTTTTAGCAGCAAAATGTGCTTCACGTTTTTAGAGTGTTAAACTGTTGATTTGTTCATGTTAGCCCAGTACTGGACCAGCTTCAACATCAAAAGGCTGCTTACAAATTAACTTCTCTAAGTCCCAGCAACACATCCCATTTTGTGGGAATAAAAAAAAAAAAACAATGTCTGTGTCTATCAGAAATGTAGTAAAGCAGATGGAATAAGACAAAATTCAGTACAACTACAACACTTGAATAAGTACTTAAAATACTACACAGTCAACATTAGTACACAGTGTACACCTTAGAGTATTTGTATACAGTATGGAAATAGGACAGAGTGATGCAGCATGTGGACAGAGCAGGCGGCTCTATCCAAGGTACTGAATCACTGAATTTAGGCTTTTCACCAGGAAACGGAACCATTGGCATGCTGCTAAGGAATGGGGACAGCCTGCCAAATGCAAAATCATCCTCTGTTGTTTCTTGGCTTGCGTCTGTGATAAATCAAAATGCCGGACAACAATTAGCACTCCGTTGACACTCTAGTCACATCCAACAGTTGATACAGGAAGTGGGACAGATAAATTATGACAAAACTTATTGTCTTGCCAAGTGCATCTGCTATAATCAGCAGTGGAAATCCATCCACTTGTTATATGAGCTTGTGAAAACAGGTCTACGGATTCCACTTAGCGCCAATGTAAACTGTGTTGTACAATAGATTACTGGCGTTGCAAATTTACACTACATACATACTGTGGGAAAGCACAAGAGACAGTTAATCCCCAACTGATTTATCACTCCAAGAATATAAACTCACTGCATATGCCTTACAGGTCAAACATACAGTAGCGTGTCCCCCCTTCTTTACATTCAATAGAAAATCATTCGCTCAAAGCAATCAAATATTCTTCAATAACAACAGAGATAAACAACACTCATCCGGTCTAATCTCTCTGTGGACCACCCAGCTCAATCAATTAATTACCTAGTCACTGTGTTTTACTTCTGGGCATTAATAATGATCTTTAAATATTAATTTGGCTTTGTCCAGGGACTGATACAAGAGCCCTGTTGTTGTCTTCTGGAGGCACTCTGCAGTGGGAAGTAAACCTGAATAGCCGAGGGGGGGGGGGGGGGGGGGGGGGGGGGGGTTAAGGCTGTTTGGCTAGCATGTGCAAAGAGACACTACACATTCATGATCACAAACAGGACAAGTAATTTTTTTTAAGATTTCTTTGTTTCAGAAATAAAGGTACAAAAGTTTGGATTTGTGGTGATTGTTGCAAAAAGGTTGTGTGGTTTATGTTGTGGGAGGCTCATGTTGTGCTGAGTAAGAAAGTGCACCCACCAAATATTGTTCAAAGGCCTGAAGTCTGAACTGAGAAAGACCCACTTCCCCTTTGATCCATTTTATTAGTGTTGTCATGTTTTCACGGTTAATTTTGAAGACGTGTTTGAGGCATCATTCCAGGTGGAAGAAGCTTTTTTTCCTTTACACACTAACCAGTGTGTGATTATGCCGACTCCACTGTGAGTATCTTTCCATTTGTCGGGAAATTAAGAAAAATATAGGTGAAATAAAATAGGGTAAATATGGGGAATTGTCTAAAGTGACAGAATACAGATATAAAGCCTTACAGTACATGGCTCCTGACCACCAGTGAGGCAAACAAAACAGGAATCACAACAACATCTGAGAGATCAGACTTGTGGTACCAGCAAACCTTCAGAGGATAGTATCTATCTTCATTTAGGCGGTCTTTAATAATTAATACAATACATTTATTTATCACTCTCCACCACAGAGATACCCAGGTGAGTTGATTATCTCTCGGGATGAATGCTCAGGGGAGGGAGTGAAAGATTCCTTTCCCTTTTCTCTTCTATCTCTTGCTTTGCATCAATGTTTGTAGCCCAAAGCAGAGGAAGCCAAGAAAAAACTCAGATTTGGCCTCTGTCCACCTTACCTGCAAAATATCCTGCATCAGCATTTCCGAGAGTACCAATGGGCCAAAAGCGAAGAACGGGGGAAAACGGGAGAGACAAGAAGCTGTGAAGCTAATTGGCTGATGTATTCTAAATAGCCTAATCTCTATTTTCTTTTAAATGGCACATGGCTATGAAATCTCTGTACAGTATATTTGAAGTGTTGTCTCAAATGATTCATTTCCTCAGTGTGTGAGAGTCAAGTTAGATAGTTGAGCTGACGAGTGCCCCAGTGCACAATACCTCTGCTAAATTTCAATATTTGTTAGATCATAGATCTTCAATCCCGCCACATGCTGTGATCAAAGACTCCTTTCCACTTCAACCTATATTGAAAACCACAGCATTTGCAAAGACGTATGCATATGTTTTAAAGTATATGTTCTCTTGGTGTAAAGGATATGGGTCAAAAGGTGATGTATATACAAATGCATATACGGTATCAATTGAAATGCAGTCATTGATGTTTATGTTTTATGATGCGTCCATCCATGCCTTGTTAAATATCCTCTGAATCACATTCAAGCAAAACAATTATTTCTTTCTGTGATCTTGGTGCTCATCTTGAGATACGACCACAACTTGACCGCATGCCAAGTTGGGGGTGAAACCAGGGAAGCAGCTTAACAAATTACCACTCTGCTGCCAAGTCCTGGGAGGGAGGAAGAGGCACAGCGGCTTAAAGAAAGAACTTAAACCCCTGCTACAGAGACCGAGAAACCCCAGAGGGTGAGGAGGAAGTCAGCAAGAAGAGCGAAGGTGGGTAGAAGCATATCGAGAGAGGAAGCAGAGGGTAAAGAACAAGTGAGATAAAGAGGCAGAGGGAGATGGAAAGAGTGAGAGGCAGAGCAGAGAGGGTAAAAAAAAAAAAACGAGGGAACAGAAGAGGCTTGATATGATTTCAATGGAATGTTTGTTGACAGTGCTCCGTGGCCCGGGGCCTTGGGATAAATGATTGAACACTGCGCCTGTCAAAGCCAGAGGATTTCTGTGGGCTTGTGTTTCTCTCTGCGCTCTTTTGCTGGAGGGAAGGTAGCAGTCAACTAATTGACACAGAATTAAGCATGAAACGCACTAAGCGCAGCCCTCTTCTGCCATGGCTGGCCTCTCCACCAAAGTGGGGGCTTCCAGCCAGTTGAAGGCTACAGATGAAACACACATGTGCACACAAAAACACACACACACACACACACACGTATTAAGATGAAAAATCACACACGTGCAAATACACAAGCGTGAATACATGTGCAAAAAAGAAAGAAAAGAAAATGAAGATAAACATCCGAGCAGATGGCCCACTATTCAATTACACAAGATCAGTAATTTAACATTTTAACACCCACACATAAGCAAGTGCACACAAGCACATCAGCAGAGGCAAATACACGCAGGGTACAGGAGGATATGCACGGAGTACATAAGCAAACAGTATAGACTTTTCCTGTGACAAATTGCTCCATGAGAAAGTAATCCTTCAAGATTAACAGTGTCATTCTCTGCCACACCTTGCATATTATGCTCAGGGGGCTGCGATCTCAGCCGCAGGCTTCTTGCAAATGGCTTACCAGGTGTGTACTTGTGTACTAATTGTTTTCCGTACTCTGAAACACAAAGCACATGACAGAGAGAGAGAGAGAGAGAGAGAGAGAGAGAGAGAGAGAGACTAAACTGAAAGGATGACAGAGCTAACAATCAAGAGGAACAGCTAGAGAAGGAAAAATAAATTGTGAAAGAAGAGGGAAAGCAGTGCGAGGGAAGAACAAACAACATAAAAGCCTAACAAAATGTGTGTGAGTGGAGGGGGGATTGAAAGGTAATCCACAGAACTGTGCACAGGTATACAGGTGTGCCATTGTTTTCCATACACTTGCTTGTGATTGAGCGATGCATGGGTCGATTAAGGTTGAGCGGCGCGGACCTTTAGGTGTAAATAAACAGCACTGCCTGCTGAAGCCCAGCAAGTAACACAGTAGTATACAAGGAGTCTCACCTCATTAAAACTTGGCATTGTGACCACAAAAACAACATGACTAAGCAGCGGGTGTGTGGGGTGGGGCACAAAAACAGAAAGAGAAGGGAGGGGTTTGTGCACCTCTTACAAAGGTTACGTTAATGGTCTGGGCAGTAGTAGTGTCAGGCAGCTCCCTCGCCTCTCGTCTCCACCGGGCGCATCACCATGTGAATGCCCTTGTGAAGGAGTTGGAGACAGGAAGAAAAAGGGAGAGGCGATGGAGAAGAGGAGGGAGGCTGCAGGGTCAAAGGGCCAGCCCCATCCTGCTGACTACCAACCAATCAGGAGGTGTCCTGCGCTGTCTTGGAGGCAACAGAGGGGGAAGAGAGGAGGAGGTGAAGAAGAGGAAGAGATAAGCAAGGAAAGAAGGAGGGTGGCTGGACTGCAAGGCGGATCCCCAGGGTCAATTATCCCCGGGAAGGAGGTACAGTTACCAACACTCTGCATCTCATTTGCAAGGCAGCAGCAAAGGTGCACCTGAGCACGGCTAGTGAGCATCCTGCCATTGCACCAAGGCAATTAATGTCTCCTTTCAATGACAAGTGCTTCTCAGTGTGACAGTGGTTGGGTAGCTATGGGTTGGGCCAACTGGCTAAAAGAGAAGGCCTTAGCGATGCCTCTCGTCTTCCCATGGAGACTAATTTCACATAGAGAGCCCCACCTCAGTTTCGCTGACAGTTCTAGTTAGAGGGCATTGGGTTCAAGCCTAAACACACACACACACACACACACACACACACACACACACACACACACACACACACACACTCAAATAACTGCACACATGCAAAGATATGTATGCTTAAAATGACACATGAACACAATACAAATCACACAGTGAATGAGCATATACACAGACATGCTGCAAAATGACACACATGAAAATAAGACATAGTCCACGTTTAAGATTCATTGATAGCTCAAAAAATCTACCAGTAGCAGGAAGTGAACAAAAAACAAAACAAAAGAATGAGCTGCTGATTACTGTTTAACAACACAGTGTTTGTGCTGTAAAAAAAAATTAATATCCAATTAGTTTTAACCAATTTTCATCCATTTTTTAACACCGATACTTTTATAAGTTATGAATTGCATAAGCCCTCTGTGATGAAGTGTTATAACTTAACAGTCGTTTTGGGGATAAACTGATGAGAATAAAAATAAGCCTTTGGTCTTTAATTCCAAGGCACTGAGAAGAACCTGGTTAATAAAACTTTTCTTCTTTTTGCAGGAAACATCTTGCTGTAACTAAACTAAAAGTCTAATGCCTCAGTATGCCTCTGGAGGCTGCAGTGTTCATCACTCTGCTACAATTTTAAACAAAGAACTAACAATATGTTGACTATTTTGATATTCTTAGAACTTTACCAGTACTGTGGCAAAACCTATACATTTTGTCCGGAGGATAATGCTGGAGGAAAGCTCTCTCTAAGGAGAATGAATGTGCTCAGTCAATATCATACATATTTCTTACGTGTAAGTAAAACTTTCAGCGTGCTGGTTGTACTAGTAAAAGGTCAGGGGTCGCCAGAAACATTAGATATCATCCTCAATGGACCATGACTATTAATAGCAAAGCAACATCACCATCCTTAGACCTAACCTATCATATACTAACATAAACTGACAAACTGTGTGGAAAGGGTGTGCTTTGATATTAAAAGAACAGCATGTGGAAGAGAGTAGCTCTACAAATTATTGCACAGAATGCAAAAGGAACAGAAATCTGTGTTGATGACGGAGAACACAGCATTCCCCCTTAGGCTTTTTTCCCTTTATATCCACATCATTAAATTAAAGACAAAAGACTGAGAAACACTCAGATGTGGAAAGATTTTGAAAATGACTTCTGTGCATCTTGTTTGGGTGTACTGTACTATTATAATATTGTATGTGCTGTAACATATGTTCTATAAACATAATATGAACATAATATGTTCTGTAAACTATAAACATGTATCTATCAGTAAAAAATGTTTAGTTGAAAGTGCATATATGATCTTTTTGTGGAAAAAAAAATATATAAGTGAAATATACATTTATTAAGTAATAATAAAACAAATAATAAAAAAAACTTTAAAAAATAATTCAATTTGACTGGAAATTGCACTCTTTTTCAGAAGATATGTGTTGATGTGTCCGTTAGCAGTATTGAAAGTGTATGAAAGATATTTGGTGAGAGTATGTGTTACTTACACACTGATGTAAGTAAGTGCGTTACCATGTAATCAAGTCCGGACGTTTTATGTGACCTCGTTGCTGCAGGGCATAGCAGCTCGCAAGGCTAACATGAGGCTAATGAGTGCCATTCATTGCACTTGGGTGCAGAGGAGACAAGCAAGTGTGCACACACACACACACAAACAAAGAGACAGATATTCAACAGATCCAACCTTCCGATCACTGCTCCCTATAGCCCTGAAGCTCACAATGAAACCCAGTGTCTCCCTCAGTGGTTAGTCTGTGCTCTCCTCCCTGACCATTCTCACTCATCTGAGACAGAAATAGACATCGCTTTGCTTCCCTGCTCATTCTCCTAGTCAACTTGTGGTTGACACACACTGGATGAATGACTACTTCCTCCTGCTCGCCTCAGCTGACTACTGAGGTGCAGTTCCGAGTTGTCGAGTTTGCCACTGAGAGAGAAAAAGAACAAGGGAAGTTGGATTCGGTTCACGATGCAGACGGTGTGTGCGTGTGTGTGTGTGTGTGTGAGAGAGAGAGAGAGAGAGAGAGAGAGAGAGAGAGAGAGAGAGAGAGAGAGAGAGAGAGAGAGAGAGAGAGAGAGAGAGAGAGGGCTCATGTGTGGTAGTTTCAGGAGACACACATCGTCATACACACATACAAACACACACACTTACAGCAAAGCTAGCTGGCTTTTGACAGTGGCAGAATTATTATAGCGAGGTGAATATTACCCCCCTGGGACTTCATTTACCTCCAGCATATTCACTGAGTTTCTCTGTGTTTTACTGCTCCTCATAATCCAAGCCAACCACACACACGCACATACTGGCACTCATATCACCATATCACACACTATTTTTATGTCCATGAGTGTTGTCAGAGTTATTATTGAGATCATTATGGGATGTGAATAGCACTCAGATGCCCCCCTCCCCCTCCCCCTCCAATCCCACCCTTTTTGTTGCAGTTTTGAATCTCAGAGACCTGAAAGGTTACCAAAGCTCTCCTATTCCAGCTTCTATTTATCAATAAAGCATATAGTCAAACATAAACACACACTGACAGAAGCAGTTTTGTATTTTGCAGCTAGTATTATTGTAATTCTCCTTTTAATATTTAGTCGGTAAAGGTCACTGATGGACTTCTTTTGTTGTCCTGTTTGAGGTCTCTTTTGCTCATTGTGTTAACAAGTCATTAAAAATTGAGGGAAGTGAGGCAGGCCAGGAGACATTGCATATGTTTGGAAGCATTATTATTATTAAATAATCATGTTTGTCTCCTAAATTGAGAGTGACTCATGCCACAATATCAGTAATTAGATAAATTATTGAGGAGCTAGCGGGTGGGTGAGAGGATGGTCGGTGGTGGAAATGGAATTGCCAAACCCAATTACTGTCTTTATCTCAGAGTGGCCCCATTAGGTTTGTTACTTAGACCACTAAATGGCGGCACTAATAAAACCGCAACTTGCACCCAACCAACTTAATTAATAGTAAGATGATTAATATTTTAATTGCAGCAGATTAAATACCAGTCGCACAAGAACAGAGGCTGCTCTCTGCTTTAAAATGATGAACATGTCATGTTTCACAACCAGCTCTCTCACAGTGACTTTGACGTAAAACAGCCAGACAGTCTCGACGTTCACAAAGAGGTAACCGTATTTGTAACAGTATTTCAGGTCTGATTTGGAGGACAGAAGACACATTGATGCCTTTGCAATGACAATATGATTGATGTGTCAGAATCTTCCCAGGATTTTCATAAGTGTACACAGGTCAGTCAAACAGATGTAGATGAGGTCAGTTTTGAGGAAAGTCAAAGACAAAACTTGCACAGAGCAGGTGTTTTGCAGAGACAGTAGGAGTAATGCCAGAGGTGTGAGGGAAGGTGAATGGATCAACTGGAGCTGAGCCTCAGGTATAACCCATTCTCATCCATATAACATCCCTTTACACCGCCTCCCCCCTTCCCTCCACACTGCTAACGTTGTGTGTTTTCTTCCCTCTGTGGTCTTGTTTATTCCTCTCACTGGTAAGTCGAAAACAAAGTTACTAAATCAGTTATGTGAGGTTTTGCATATGATAAGTGCACAATAGAGTTGCAACTATGTTCTTAGCGAGGATGACGACATTTACAGTGTATCCTGTTAATTCTACTGTGTCTAATGTGTAGACTAGATAGTTGGAAATTCTTGTTACAGCATAAGCAAAAAGTCTCACATGTAAAGTTTTGTTACAACAATTATAGACAACTTTATCAGCTGTGAAATATATCATCTGTGCAGCTATGTACTATACCTGAGGTATGGTTAAAAGATTTTTGGATTTTTTTTTTGGATGTCATTCCTATTCTAAGGTTGAATCATTTTCTTTTATCTGGCAGATGATTGCATATATCTTAACAATTTGAGATTGAGATAGTAGTATTCAACTTCTACGTTGCCCTCTGCAAAGATAGGACTTCAAGAACAGACCGCCCCCTCCAGCAAACACAATACCCCTGGGTTCATGTGTACTATCAGCACTACGAGCCACCTACACACACACACACACACACACACACACACACACACACACACATTGTATGCCACAATAAAAAGTGACTATCCCTACTCCGCTAACACTGATCAACCCCTCTCTCAGGAGGGCATAGTGTCTTCCATCCCCAACATGAATAAAACAAGTTGTTATTCTTTTCTAGATAAACACCCTCCAAGTGCCCGCAAACAAGAGGGGAAACGACGCCAAGCTTTGGTTTTCCTCCAGCAATTGCAATAGAGATGGGCTCCCCAGACACTTGCTGGGCTCTGTAAAGTGGCCCAACACTGTACAAAGTGTCTGCTTTGCCAGAGGCACAGGATGGAACTTCTAAGCACAAACAAAATCTACTAAATACCTAGCAAGGCTTGCTTGCCATTTGAACAAAGCATATTATTCATTCACTTTGTCAATTCCTTATGTACATGGTATTATTAATCAAATTCCCCAGTGAGATTTGGGCTCTTGTTTGTTCATTTGAATCTACAGAATGACTCGGCTGGTAAGTGAATCATTAGGAAGCATCACTTTGGCCCAGATTTGACAAAGAGGCTGGGAAGGTGTACATTAGCCGACGGAAAAGGTTAAGCATGGTAAAATGAGAGAGGAAATGTGGCGGACAAATTGAGAAATTAGCAACGTGCGGGTAGGGAAAGTCTCGGAGGACCCGGCGCTGAGGCGAGACCTATTATGGCACATGGCACCAGGCAGCTGGGTGGGTAATTATCATCATGTGTTTAGCAAGGCGCCCTTATCCAGGGCAACATATATGACTTGTGCTTTAACCACTTAGTTGGCCCATTTAGCTCTGTGCTGCGGTGTGTACGTGTGAGTGGGGGATGAGTGCAAATTTTCACCAATATGCTGCTTTAACAGTAGGCAGCGTTTCCCCCCCATGCAGGTGCTGGCAAGTCAGTCTTAGTTGGCACCTTGGACAGTGATGCAGATGTGTGAGCAGTACCACGGTGGCCTCAACGGGAACGGGTGAGGCTTGATGTCCTTGGGGAAGGTGAGAGTGTGACCCCATGAAGATCCAGCTGGGAGCCTGGTGAGCAGGGGGCCCAGATGTGTGTGTGTGTGTGTGTGTGTGTGTGTGTGTGTGTTTTAGTGTCTCCGTGTGTGCCCACTGCCAGCTTGGTACGAAACAGCTGGCTCCCACCATCTGCTACTCCTCCACACCAGCAGCACCAGAATGTGTACATGTTGTATGTGTGTGTGTGTGTGTGTGTGTGTGTGTGTGTGTGTGTGTTTTCAATGTGTTGCAGATCTTTTTTTCTCAGTATAATTCACAATTAGATATGAGCGCATAAATGTAATATCAACTGATTTAAGAGGTTATAATGTGCAGTAAAACATGCCATGTTAAGTACTAAGGTTCCCTTTCAAATAGAAGAAATAATTCTTTTTTTTCTGGCATTTATTTTTGGAATTAAAAAAAACCCAGTACATTTCTTTGAAAGCTACACTAAGACTATCAAGTGCATGTTAGCTTTTCCCTTTGGTTGTTAGTCATTTGCTCCAAGCAAGCCTACTCTATCGAACAGACTCAGGGAAAAGAGAGAAGGATTGGGAGGTTGGGGGGTTAGTATGCTAAAATCCACCCAAAACAAGACACACGAGACATATGGTTCCTAGTGTTAATTAGGGAGCCAATATTACAAGATAAATCAGAGATGGAGGGAAGGTTTGGAGGAGAGGGTGAGGAGGGAGGAGGGATAAAAGAGGAGGAAAGGGAAAAGAGAGCGTAAGAAACAGTGAGAGAGGCAGGGCAGGGTGTTGATTTGAGCAGGGCCTGGGGGCAGCCTACAAGGCAGAAAGGGGAATGATAGATTGGCTAACCAGGCGTTGATCAGGCCTGTGCAGATCTCTTCCTTTCATCAATAGTGAACAACTAAAGTGGCAAGTGAAAGTCTGTTTGCTGCACACTTATTTGCTTCAAAGTCAGCGTTAAACACCATCAAGTGTCACTCAGTTTTAAGCTAATCAAATATGCCTTTTGATCTACTGATGGCTGAAACTGTATTTTTATGGATAAGTACTCAAAAAGCGTATTCTTTTGTGAAAATTGATGCCACATGCAGTACTTGTGCCTGGCAAGTATCATGTTGCTCACAGAAGACAGTAATGAAAAATGATGTCTCTCTACCTCCCCAAATTTCAAGTCTAGCAGCGGCGGCAAAAGTGAGTAATCTGTAATCGGAGCGATGTGGAGGAGTGCAGCGTTGCTAATGTGACTAGACCCCGCTGTTCTCTGAGGAAGACAGCGCTGGAGGGGAGGAAGAAGAGGAAGAGAAGGAGAGGCAGAGGCATGAGCATGAGGAAGAACACACACCGAGGCAGTTGGGGGATCGCTTGCTCCAAACATGGCAGAAGGTACGGTACAAGGCGCTCTGTGTGGGCCCCATTATTTTTACTCGCCATTCTCTTTTCCCTTCTCTCCTTTTGAAGACGGCAGGATTTTTCTCCTCCTCCCTGACATAAAAGTAAACAACGTTGCCTGCAGGCACAATTTTCCCGGCAACACAATAAAATGTGCAGTGAATTTATGATGGTCATCCATTAGCTCTTACCAAGGAAACATCACCCGTATCTGTCGTCCATCATTATAATAGAGGGTTAATGCACTGAATTTACATAAAAAAGTCATATTGTCTGCATGAATTATTTACACCCTCAGCTGTTTTTTCCAATTTCCCTCTTTTTTTCCCCTCTTCTCCGTCCTCTCGTTCGTGGCGAGGGGGTTTTTGGTCCAGATTCTTGTGGAGAAAATCTGACAGTGAATTCCGCCGTGAGGTGGTCCTTTCGCCGCCACCTCTCTGTCCCAATATTTCTCTCTCTCCCTCCCTCCCTCCCTCCTCTCATCCCTCCTGCCCTCCCTCTCATCCTCTTCTTCTGTCTTTGTCTATGAGAGACAGTGAGAGCTGGGGGCATTGTGATGTGCCTGTTTATGGCCCTCTGGTTGTTATCGAGTCAATCAACACTGAATAGGTTCTCACTTCTAAGTAGGTTTCATTGGTGATCACAGTACATTAGATTAGCAACTCTACGTAGTTTTTCGCAGCATGTATTTAGATGAACAAACTTGCAATATGAGTATAAAGAGGGTACAATATTAAACACATTTGTTCACAAATGTATGTTAAAGTTAATTCAATAAATCACATGCTACAGTTAAGATTATTTCAACCTAATTCTTTAGTGGCCTAATCTGGTAACACACACAAAATGATCACAGTGCCAGTCGTCCTACTGTAAGTGAATTATCCTGATATCACACTCCTATAATGAAGGCTTGTACAGCGCAACAGTTGCTTCTCAGACCCCGGGGAAAGGCTCAGTGATTGAGCAATTATGACAAGCTCAATTACTGTCATCATATTATCATAGCTAATCCAACTCCGCCATGCTGCGCCTTCCACTGCACTGATCACAGCGGCTTTTTCACTGTCACTGAGGTGAGAAAGTGCTGTCACTGACACCCCTTGTGCTCCCATGAACACGCTCAAATGGATATGTGGCAAATATGTCAATCTACTGGCGCCTGTCTCTGTTTCTATCTTTCTACTGGATGTCTCTGGGATGGATGTCTTAATTCTTTCTAATTCCGCCTGACAGTGCCACTGGCACTCTTGCCTGCTGAGCTAAATTTGTGACTCGCCCTGACAGAGTGCGGGTTTTGGGAGTTATCTGCTTCCCTGATATGGCTAACACGCTTCTAAGAGACGTTCACAGTGGCAGGCAGAGATGCGCTGCTGCCCGCGACTCGTCCGGCTGTGCAGCGGAGGCTCACGGGGGGAGTGAGAAGGGTTCAGGAGTAGTGTAAAGTAAAGGAGGAACCTATACAAATTGGTGACCTCACAACCCTTCAGATAATCCTCCAACAGTGGGAGTGACACAGGTCAGTCAAACAGATGTAGATGAGGTCAGTTTTGAGGAAAGTCAAAGACAAAACTTGCACAGAGCAGGTGTTTTGCAGAGACAGTAGGAGTAATGCCAGAGGTGTGAGGGAAGGTGAATGGATCAACTGGAGCTGAGCCTCAGGTATAACCCATTCTCATCCATATAACATCCCTTTACACCGCCTCCCCCCTTCCCTCCACACTGCTAACGTTGTGTGTTTTCTTCCCTCTGTGGTCTTGTTTATTCCTCTCACTGGTATATTTCTCCTAAGGGGCCTGATCCCTGCTTGCCTCCAGGCCTGTTTCTCGATCCTGTTAAGGAGGCGGGGATTAGAGGTCAGAAACATGGCCACTGCCTCAGCCTGCATCGCATCGCTGTCCACATGTTTCAGGAAGTTGTGAAGGCCATGACTGACCTGTTGAGGTGTAAGGTTAGGTTTGTGGCCTAATGACTTCCTCTGCGTTCTTTCTTGTCTGTAACTTGTCATAACTTTGTGTAACTCTGGTTTTGTCACACTTTGCAATCATGCAAAAGCATATAGTACTAATTGCTGCAATGACTTTGACTGCAATTACCTTTTTGTAGGGTTGGGCATCGAGAACCGATTCCTACTTGGAATCGTTTCAAAAATTATGATTCCATCGGAATCGTTTCTTTATTGGAATCGTTTAGAGGATTTGGTTTCAAATCCAATCATCACTTCCCAATTTAAGTTTTGGTTTCCGAAGTGGCCAGGCGCTTGTTGTGTTGCAGCCATGGAGCACAGTAAACAGCGCTCTAGTGTGGCTTTATTTTACGTTGAAAAAGCGGTAAAACTGAAAACCACCATTGAATCAAAATAAAACTTTCCTCTTATTTGTGAAAATAGTCATGTGACCCGTTTCAACTCCACCCCTCAAAGAATCGGAATCGAGAATCGATAAGAACCGGAATCGAAAGGAAGAATCGGAATTGGAATCAGAATTGTTAAAATCCAAACGATGCCCAACCCTACCTTTTACCAATTACCTTTTTGTAATGTTTGGTTGGTCATCATTAATAATCATTTAAATGAGAAAAAATCGAAACAATTCCTCGTCTTAAAACTTAGGTGAGGGTTTTTTAATCTTCATGTAGAGTTTCATCTTTCATAAATACGTACAAGATACACATACACATGCTGTTTCTCTGCATTTCTGTGTTAAAAGGCCATGTGTACCAGAATGATGAAATGACACTACAACATTAAAAAAAAAAAAAAAAAATTGCTTTTCTGATAATTCATATTGTTTTTCATTTGTTTTGTGAAATCTTTGTGTGAGATTTCAGTTTTGTTAATTAGTTTTTATTAAATGTTGAGTTTTGATTTTGTTTATTTGCATCATGAAATAATGTGTACAAGTGCCATATTTTGCACTACTTGAACATTTTAGCCTTAAAATGTAAGTACATTTGAATGTAAATTATTAACCATACAATGTATTGGAATAATTTAATATCTACAAATATCACTCGAGCCATGTCAAGCTTGAAATCTCTTTTGCAAATAAGAAAGAGCAAAGCGCTGTGCTACCACTGGACTCATACTTTCACACAACTTGCCAGGGAAGTAAACTAATCACTCACTTTGAAACAAAGTATCCCATGATGCTGAGAAGTGCTGAGAAGAACGCAAGCAGGTCAGCTTACTGTACAAATAGGGTGGCAAACAAATTTGCATGTCAAAATTAAAAATCAATGTGTTCCACCTCACCTAATGACCAATCTCCCAACTGCTGCTCTTGGGCTCTGATTAACATTCAGGGGGGTTCAGGAGAAAATGTTAGAGCAAAGCATTAATCTCTCTCAGCAAAAAAGCTTGTATCTTCTGACAGGTGGGTCAAAGTTGCCGTTTAATCTAGCCCATAATTTCGAAAATGTGCTGACAGAGTGTATTTTAATACATTAAAACCTGGCTGTGTTTGAGAAAGCTCAAAGCGCAACACCTCAGCAGGAAGTCCGTGTCCCTGGCTATGAGTTATGGCATGTTGAGAAAAACGGTAGGAATGCGGCCGAATCCAGAGAAAAGCCAAAAGAAAACTGCATCTGAGAGGGAGAGGAGGTTGTTGTGGGTTTTTTTCTAGTGTGTGCTGAGATTCGCCATCTCTCATATGCAAATACAAAATTAGAGCATTTCTAAATATCTTTGATAAAAAAAAAACTCTTACTTGTTGCCATTATCACTGTCCATAATTAAAATACAGACCAGCCTGAGGCAGCATGACCGATTAGTAAGACTAAAATAATATAATCACTAAATTGTAGATCCTAAATGTATCTCTAATGTATAGATGAAGTTGTGTTTTAATTTGCAGAAATGTTAATCTTTACTAATTGTTCTTTCCACAGTAAGTGCAACAGGAGAAAAGTTGAGAGTAGGATGGTAACTTGTGTTAAAACTTCTACTTTGTTATTTTTTTTAAACCAACAGAAAAAATGCCTGGATTTCGATCAAGCCCTTAAAGACCCTAAACCTGCCACAGCTATTTATTTGTTTGATGGCCTGCACTTGACTTTATTGGCCGTTGGCAGGAATGTGCTTTCAGAGGTGTCCTGCTTGCCTATTGAAAAATGTGTCTTATACCTCTTGCCCAACCTTGTGGAAATAATATCATTCACACTGAGAGATCATGGTGTCAGGGTCAATTGTCCTGCAAACGATGGGGGAGATGGGAGACATGTATTGATTTTTCATTTTGTTGGGGTAAGCAAGCATGTTGCGGCTGGGCGCGGGTGCAATGAGGCAGACAGAATGTGCTAGACTGCTCTTCCAGCTTGTCACCCGTGAGCTGTGACTGCCGAGAGACACCTTGAAAACAATTATCACATACAACTATAAAAACATTATCGTATGTGCTTTCTTTATCTCTTAACATTTAAGACAGCGCAAATGCTCGGTGTAATAACCCATCTGATAACATTATACAAAGCAAAGAGAGCTGTTAGAGAAAAGTTGGCCGGGGATCCAGAGAGGAAACTCAGCCAGCATCACCCCAGATAGGCATGAGCCAGAGCTGGCAATCGTACACCATGCTGGGCATTGCAGGGCGGAAACGCTTGTCAAACACATTACATGATGCCACAGGTCGCAGACGCATCCAAGCAGTCCAGCCCTCGCCTTACAGCTACAAAAAAATGAATGAATGCCAAATCTTACAACCTCTGTGAACCTCACTTGGTGTGTTCAGCTCAGCCCATCTAAAGTAGTTCATCTCTACACTAAAGATGTGGTTTGATAAAGATAGCAAGAGATTCCTTGCTCAACTCCTCCATGTTCCTGTTCTCTTTGACTTTGCAGTAGAGGACACTGATCTCATTTTGGGTCATAACCTACAACGTGTCCTTGTGAATGTTTTTGTTTTAGTGAAACACAACAAAATGTCTACAACTCATTCTTGAACATGACAGGGTTTAGATGCCCTTCCAGTCAGTTCACTTCCTGAATAAACATTGTGCATTGTGTCCTTTGCTTCCTTGCTCTTCATTTGCAAAAGCTACGGTCTCGACGGTGGTCAGAGGTGTGACAGACATGCAGGGTGGAGGACACAGCGGTCATCCGCATACAGCTCTCCACCTCTCTACAGTGCAGCACCTTCTCTGCTGTCTGTGCTGTGAGGGTCAGAGTTGAATGCAGATAATTTGAGCACATGAGTATACCCAACACTTCATGTTAAGGTGCTAGCACTGCCCTGAATATTGCAATGCAATCCCCGACCCTTTATAATGCCATACAACAACACATTGGGTGCAGAGGCACAGGCACGTCTGTGACAGGAGCTGAGTGTCTGTCATTTCTGCAGGTCAAAGAGAAATATATCAGTAAATGTACCCCTCAAAAATGTCCAGCTAAATATTTGTATGATTTCTCCCTCTCTTACTCACCCATTTACCTGTGCACTTCTCTCATTATAAGTGTTTTCTGTTGTCTGTGTAGTATTTCAAATTGTATTTTATGTAATTTGTAAATTGTATGTATTTCTAATGTATTTATTTTATTTTTTTTTAAAAAAGGTGAAATTAAAAAACTAAAACAAAAAAACAGCCACGCTTATAGAAAAGACAAACTTCTTTTCTACTGATGATAAAGTAAATGTAAATGTATATACTGCACTATTTGAGGTTTTAAACTCATAAAACTTTTTTTTTTTTTTAAATATTACAGATGCGTAAAGGACATTTCAGGGTTTTAAAACAACCTGTGTGTCATTTTCATAACCTGTTGGTTATGATAACATTTTACTCACCAAGTGAATTACACTCAAAGACACTTACATCGAGGAATTGACCATTTATGGCAAATGAGTATAGAGGCGGGAAATGCTACAGCAAAGCCACTACAGAGTGTATCAGCAAACTATAACAGTAAGTAAGATTTATCTACAGTACATAGCACCTTTCCAGATCCGATCAGATGTCACAAACAAAATAAAATACACACACAATAAACACAAAAGTGAGAGGTTTGAGGTTATAAAGACCACGCTGTAAACCTGCATGAATATGATTGGACTGATTGTTGCTCTGTCTGAATTATTAACACTATTCTCTGTTTTAGATTTAATAACTAAACCAGAAAGTGAAACCCAAAGTGAATGCAATTGAAATACTGGTAATAATCCTTAATAGGATAAAACAAAAAAAAAGTAGATGCACAACTTCAGTAGGTAAAACTTGAACCAGAAAATCAAATATTACTAGATGTTTACAATATAGAGATTGGTCTATAGTTTTTAAGTTTTCCTTTGCTTTTTCTTACAAATAAGTACAGAAAGTGTGTGTGACCGCAAGTGTTCCTTGTCCTGTTGAACTCGTATGTCTGTCAATTCCAGCAAACTCAGGAGTTGTTAATAAAATGTCATTATAACCCAAAGGAATGAAAACTAAAAGGGGAATTTTCCTTTCACTACGTACTCTTTCTTGTGCTAGGATGGGTACAAAGCAGTCTTCCTTACAGCTGATATAAAAAACACCAATCTAGCTATAAATCAAATTCCAGTCACAGTGTATCAAACTTTGAAAGGTCTCCAAGATCACAAGAGCCTCCTCACACACCTGCTAGGCATGTCAGTGTTTGGGTAAGGCTGGGTATGTTATGACTACACACATACACCTGTGGTACTTCCTGCCACTAACGCTGTAAGTGTTCCAGTTTCTTTGAGACAGAGGGGGTGAGAGAGGTGAGAGAGGGGTCGACCCAGCAGCTGGTTACCTTGGCTGACTCTCACACCTGTTAAAGAAAGAGCCACACATCACACTATATTACAGTGTTAACGGGCTGTGATAAATGGCTGATGCAAGCATGCAGTAATGGCCAGCACAGCCTTGGTTTCTTGTGCACTTATTCTGCCATTAGTGGAAAATTCATCAACCATTTCATCCAAAGGCAGAGACCAGAGCATGTCTGTGTCATAATAATTTCTGCTATGCAAGACCCACTTGTGTACCATACATTTCAAAATCTTACCATTTGACAAATCCATGCTGTGTTCTTGAAAAAAATGAATTTGTATTCCATAGCAGAGACTGGAAGGGAAGTTTTAGTACTTCAGATCCAAAGCTCAGTGTACAAAACACTTGAGGCTCAATTTGTCAAATTCATTTTCTGCAGTGTGACAGGGTATATTACCCTGGTGAGCAGCCAGACTCAGCACAGAGGCTGAAAGTGTGTGTGAACATGTATATCTAGTCGCTCATGTGTGTTTTTATCTGTATATGTATATAGAAGGTTTTGTGACATAAGGCAGCCATGTTTTCTTGTATAGAAAATGATTCACGCCATGTTGCGTCACAGGGTGTGATCACAGCTGCTCATGGTACAGCAAGCGGGGGTGTCCAAACTGTATGGAATTTTGGCATTGCTTTTGCCAGAAAAGCAATGGTGGAAAAAGTATACAGATGTTTTCCTTAAGTAAAAACACCAAAATGCAAAAATACTCTATTAAAAGTATAAATCCTGCATTAAAAAATGTAAAAGTACATAAGTATCAGCAAAATGTTTCAATATTAAAAAATAAAAGTAACCATTATGCTATGTCTTGTGGTCCATCTGCAATGGGATTATAAGACGCCTTTACAAAACACCAATGTTTACAGTACAACGGGAAAAATAGTTTTCTTAGTATGCATTATTATTACTAATACAGTACGTTCCACATCCGAGATTGTTCAGGTGCCGCCGGAAATTCCGCCGGATGTCTTTCATTTCGGCTGGATGTCCATTACCTTCCGCTTTCTTTGTGTTGGAATTTTAAACTCCAGTGGATTTATGAGGACTGTTAACTGCTCCTCAGATCTCTGCAGGGTAAATCCAGACAGCTAGCTAGACTATCTGTCCAATCTCAGTTTTCTGTTGCACGACTAACACAACCTTTGAACGTACACGTTCCACCCAAACAAGTTCCTTCCAGAGGCTATTTTGCAAAGGCCCCGTCATTGTGTCCGGGGCTTAGCACCGCCCAAGACAATTGTGATTGGTTTAAAGAAATGCTAATAAACCAGAGCATGTTTTTCTCCCATCCCGGAATGCTGTGTGAATAAAATGGAAAAACTAAAGTGGGTACATGATATTAGTACATCACTTCACTGAATGCACTTATTTTCCACGACCCGAGACAGTATAGTATTATACAGTATACATTATATACACATTATATATAGCCATTATACTAAGCCATCATTTGTGTACAGACAATTCACCAGTATACCTCTATGATGGCGCCATGTGCTTCCTGCAGAGCCTGTGTTCATATTTTATTGTATGTACATATTTGCGTATGAGTGTGTGCTAAGTTCCGTGTGTCTGACAAAATTTCTGAATTAGCTCCAGTGGTGTCTGCCCTCTAACACCTGGTCGATGGTGTTTGCAAATACTGCAAAGTGTGTGTGTGTGTACCTGTCCGGCTAGGCCCTGCAACAAGCCCTTTACTAGTTAGAAGTGTGTGTGTGTGTGTGTGTGTGTGTGTGTGTGTGTGTGTGTGTGGTGCTTGTGTTTAATAATGCATGGCCCCAAGCCCAGGACGGGTCCTTTGATAAAGTACAGCTCCGCAGCACATGCATAAGCAGCTCCAGCCATATGCAGAAAGGAGAAATTGATGGTAGAGATAAAGTCTATGCTGCTGTGTGTGTGTGTGTGTGTGTGTGTGTGTGTGTGTGTGTGTGTGTGTGTGTGTGTGTGTGTGTGTGTGTGTGTGTGTGTGTGTTTAAAAAAGAATGAGAATGAGGCAGAGGAAGATTTATGGATCAGGTGGCAATTTGAAGCTTTTTAGGATGAGTCTCTGTGCTGTGTGAACATGTTTGAAAATTGGTACTTTTTGTAATGTTTGATTAGCTAATTAGTTAATACTGTACAAGCAAGCACATATGGAAATGCACATGAAGAGCTGAGGCCATGGTGTGTGTATGTGTGTGTGTGTGTGTGTGTGTGTGTGTGTGTGTGTGTGTGTGTGTGTGTGTGTGTGTGTGTGTGCGTGTGTGTGTGTGTGTGCACATGTGTGTACGTGCATGTGTGTGAAACAGAAAACTGTGTGAGTGAAAGAAGAAAAGTGTGTTTTGGTTTATATGTATCGGAGAAAAGTGTCTGTTGATCAGCCTTGTAGATTCTCTGCTTGAGGGTGTTTCTGAGTGTGTATGTACCTCTGTGCAGGTGTGTGTGAAGATATTCTCTCAGACTTATTGTAGAAGTACGACGAGCTGCCAGTCAAAGTCGAAGGGGTCAGAGGCCAGTATGGGGGGGTCCAAGGTTGCTGCCACTTTCTCACCTGTCTCACCATGCAGCTCTATAAACAGGCAGGAGGGCAGAAATAAGGGCCAAAATTCACAAACAAGCTGGCAAGGTATGCATACTCCTTCTCTTTCTCAACTCTAGCAAACATGACCCCAGACCCTTTTAAAATAATACTGATCTACATTGCACCATTTTTTTTTTACTTCTCCCTCAACTTCTTTTTCAAGTTTCCCTTCCCTTCCCTTCCTTCCTTCCTTTTTTCTCACTTCGTACAATTATTTTCATGTCTTCACTCTCTTTCTCAAGTGTCTTATTTAACATTTTCCCTTATCTCATCTAGTTATGTGAGTTGTGAGGTCGTCCAGCTCATCACCATTGTCCAAAGCTGGAGCACAAACCTTCTATGCCCTAAATCATTAGACATGTTGCACTCTCTTTATCTGCCACCCACCTTCCTCACCTCCTCCACTCTATTCATCCACCCACTCCTTTTCTTTTTTTCCTCACTTGCACTGACTGCCACCCCCTCACCCAGTCATAAAGAATAGACAGTCAGATATACAGGAAGAGACAGAGAAAACCCTATCTCTTTTTGTTGCAGCTTTAATTTACTTTGTACATTAATATTTCAGGGCCCTCTGCAGGCTTAGTGCGGGAGCCACTGGGAGCTACTGTGTGTGTTGATGCAAGTGTGTGTGTATGTGTGTGTGTGTGTGTGTGTGTGTGTGTGTGTGTGTGTGTGTGTCATATTCCAACTGTAGGAGGGAAAAGGATTAAAATTTTAAGGGGCCTTATTGGAGATCCCTGTACCGGCTCCACCAAACCACCATGACATAGGTGCACAGCGGTACCACGGCTCACCTCGGTGCTCCAACCTTTGTGTCTTTGTCTCTACTCCTGTCCTATTTTACTCTGTTCTCTTAATTTCTTGTGTTAATGCGACCGCGTTGCTTTACCTCTTTTCAAAATAAGCATTATTATAAGCTTTGCTACTTGCTACAGTGACTTATGAACCAACAAGTGAAACACATTTTTATAAAATAAGTGTCTTTTAAGTGTCTTAATAAGTGTTTTTTACTTTGGCAGTCCAAAGTAAAGTAAAAAAAAAAAAAAATCAAATATCGGGTAGCAGACAAGTCATTGGCTTAGAAAATTATGGATTTTTGTATGTTTCCTCTCTCACATTTTCTGTAATCTTCTGATAAGTTTCTACTTATAGCAACATATCAAATACATATACAAATTCAAATACAACCTTTTGATTATTCCTCCCTCCTCCTGTTTATATATATATATATATATATATATATAGTGTTTTATGTAATTACTTTTTTTACATTCATTCTCTGATTCCAGCTTCTCCAATGTAAGGTTTTATATCATTAAATGATAAGAATATGAATATCTTTGGGGTTTTGGACTGTTGTTCAGACAAAAAAGACACAAGAGGTAGTTTGACTAAAGTTTAGCAATGTTGCAGCATTCCCAGAGCGAAGCAATTAACTTGTTGAGTGCAACTTTATTATTACCAACATGAAGAATAGCATAACTATAAAGTTGTAATAAACTGGAATTATCCTTAACTAAAGGTGCATTTAAAGAAGCACATTTCAGGCACAATATGACTGCAAACAAATGTGTCCTAGTACATAAAGGTGCAGTATACCGAGAGAGAAAAAAGACCAATAAGCAATTTGGAGGAGTTGGAATTGGATTTTGAAGTTGGAAGAGGATGATGAGGATGCACAGGCAGCTTTTATCACAGATCAGTGGGTCTCTGAGCGGGGGTCTCCCAGTCGCTGCATCAGGGGCACCCGGCAGGAGGCCATATTGAAATTAGGTGCCTTCCCCCAGGCTCTTAGCCACCCCTGACATTTGAGTGTATGTGTGAGTGAGTTTGTGTGTGGAGTGTTTAGGGTGAGGGGTGGGGGGTTATATTTCCGCCCAGAGACCCAATTGCCTCTGCTCCCCTGCTACTCGTTTTCCCCTCTTCTACCCCTACCCGTCCTCACCCTCCTTCGATTGGACCCTGTTTCTCATTTGCCTATTCATTTAAAAGCACAAAATGCCTACTGAGATCCAATATGGGGTTGAGGCAGGGGGGCACGAGTGGGCCCTCAGCAGGGGTGGAAAACACAGCAACAACACGATGGAGAGAAGGAGGAGGTGGAGAGTGAAGGAGAGAGGTGGAGGATACCCAGACCTCCGACAGGAGATGGCTTTAAATGGCTTTCCGGCTCCCTCTCTTCTTTCCATTCCTCATCTCCCTTCCACGTCTCCCTCTGTGCCTTTTTCTGTCCCATTTTTTTCTATTTCTCTGTTTATCCTTATTGATGCTCTGCTCACTGGAGTAGTGCTGAGATTGGGAAGTGCAGCCCGCTTGACCCTGCTTCTGAGACAAAGCAGGGGTTTGAACCAGACCCGGTGTGTGTGTCTGTGAAGGTCTGTTTTTAAAGAAAGCACCCTCTGTCCACCTCTCTGTCATTAGTTCACACTCTCGTTCCCTTTCTCTAGCGCACCTAAAAGACTTTCGAGGCTCTAAAAGCCAATGAGTCCAACTTCTGAAAGTTCTTTCAGTGGGTTTAAAAAGGCAAAGAAGATAGCACTTTGTATAAATGCTAAAGGAAAACGTGGTTAGCCCTGAGTAGCAGCGCAAGCGGTGTAGGACATGTTTTATGCATAGCTGCTGGGTCTCTCAGGTCGAGGAGTTTCACATCAACAAAGTGCGGAGGGTGGCTAAAGGTGAGAGGCATACTGGCAGAGGGCGTCGAGGGGGTGAGAAGGGAGGAGGCGAAATGAGGAGTGGGTCGAGAGGAAGAGGACTCAGAGTAAGTTGTAGAGCAGTCAGGCAGTAATTCAGTCAGTGAGGCTGAGCACTAAAAGAAAAGGCATGTAGTTGATAGGTTCTGTAGACATGGCCGTTATTTATTTATTCAAGTTGGACCAGTCCAATATGACTGTCAGTTGAAATAAACCTTGTGCTGTAAGAAAACTTGTTTAATTTGTTATGAATCTATTTTGATGCGTTTTCCCATAACTTTTGTAATTTTACATATGTTTAAAAAAATATCGAAATTAATATCTATATCGCAATATTCATAATTGATATCACAATATCACATTTTGTCAATATTGTTCAACCCTAGTAGTTGATGGAGAATGCTTGTAGCCAGTAGACAAATGCAATCCCAGGAAGTTTAGACATTCACAGGGACACTTTTTAAAAACTGCCATTAAACTTCACTATTATTGTGAAAATACGGTGTCTGACTGTGAGAAATGATTTGAAGACCACGAGGGTGTTAAATGATGAGAAATATGGGTGATATGGCAGCTGGCAAAAATGACACTGCACACATTTGTGTTAAACACGAGTGAAAATCAGCAGCCAAACATGATTGCTGTGGGGTAGAATTTAAATTAATCTGGTGACAAAGGAACTAAAAGACTGAACTGAAAACAGCTGGTGACCTCTGACATTCCAAGTGCAAAAACAGCCAGACCTTTCTATCATGAGCCCGGTTTTGCGGCTGAATTTCCTATTTACAGTAATTAGTGTGAGGAGGATTCGAGACAGTGACATGCTTCTTTTCTGTGTGACTAAACGGTGTTTGAGGCATGTGATAAACTCATGATTAACTTACGGTTTGTGGGTTGCCTCAGATACCTTGAACATGACAGCACCGGTTAAGAATATATCATTTACACATCATATTTATAGTTCAAGCTGCTTTCAAATATTACCAGGCCTTAATGCAGAAAAGAAACATACTGTATGTGGAGTTCAGTATATGTAACAAGGGATGATGGCGGTGATGGTGGAGAAAGTTTGTTATCTGATGAAAACAAAGGAGAACAGGAAGTATCGGCTAGGTAGCGGCTGTGTCTAACAACACTCAGAACACTTAAACAGCCTCTTCTCTGATCTCTCACCGTATTCTTTTATCTGTTTAAGTACACATAAACACAGACGCACACACTGCACAAGGCTAATTGCAAAGGCGATGCAATTTCCAGAACATAAACAAAATCAAAGGGAGCAGTACTTTCTCCCTTCCGTGTTCCCTCTTTAATGTTATTCAGTAAGTGAATTTGGGTCCACCTCACAAAAACACCTCTCCTTGTTGTAAAAAGAGTATTGTTCTCCTTTGCCAGAGCAAACCATAATGGAAGCTGTTTAAGAACCAACATTACCATTAATGAACTTCCAGAGATGGTTGACCAGCACCAAACCTAAATGTTGTAATTTAAATGGTGATCTAATTGCTTTCTAAATCATATCCATTTCAAAAGTAAAAGTTCACTACAGCATTTTATGCTTCTTTCATTCCTCCCCTACAATATGTGCTTGCTTATTTCAATGCTTTCATTGATGGCGTGTCTGGTGTTGATATTCCATGTGAATATTTAAAGCATCAAAATGGTGAAAGCGCAGCATTTACAACTACATTGTCCCAAAACACTGCAATCAGGAGATGATCTCACGTATGCAAAAAAGGAAATCCAAGCAGACCCCCTCGCTTTCACGTTTGACGGAGTACCTTTCCCTGTTGAATACATTAGAGGAACCGTAGAATGAGAGCAAATGAATGCCCGCTCACTTCCCCAGCCTCGCGGCAGCCGGGATGGAAAACAACTATTCGTCCCAATTACATTTTTCATTATACCTGCGTGAGCGGATATCCACCTCCCTGCCCACCATGAGACAACGCTAAAACACATATCTCCTACCTATACTAGCTACACACACACTACATTTGTGCCTACACCTTGACCTTGCAAAACAACTCCATGACAATCCTGAATGATAAGCACTGGGGTTAAAGGTCCCATGGCATGAAAATTTCACTTTATAAGGTTTTTTTTAACATTAATATGCGTTCCCCCAGCCTGCCTATGGTCCCCCAGTGGCTGGAAATGTCGATAGGTGTAAACCGAGCCCTGGGTATCCTGCTCTGCCTTTGAGAAAATGAAAGCTCAGATGGGCCGATCTGGAATCTGCTCCTTATGAGGTCATAAGGAGGAAGGTTACCTCCCCTTTCTCTGCTTTGCCCGCCCAGAGAATTTGGCCCACCCATGAGAGAGAGACATCATGGCTTTCAAACGAGCAAAGTGGCAGTTGGTCAAGGCCACACCCCCACCCTCCACCTTGCCCCCCCCTCTCTCCTCCTCAATAGCTACAGACACAGAAATGACACATCCTAAGGAAAGCTCATTGTGGGACTGGCTCTAGTGGCTGTAATTCTACACCAAGGCTGAATTTCTGGAAAGAGACTTCAGATACAGTATTAGGGGACCACTAAGGGATATATAAAAGCATCCAAAGAGCACCATGTCATGGGACCTTTAAGTTTCAAAGCCTTGCACATGCAGGATCCTCAGGAGTAAAAAAAAAGAGGGTGAGAAAGAATGAAAGACAGCCAGCAACAAACACAAAGAGAGATGATGAGAATGGGGGGGAGTGAGGGGGCAACAAGGACATCTATCCCCCTTTAAGCCCACCTTATTGGCAAGTGGTGACCCTGGACGTGGGGCTATTGTCTAGGCTCCTTATCATAATGTAGGCTGTGTTGTCTTCTCCATTACACCTCGGCCATTCAATTAGCCCCCATTACCATAGTAATAGAGCGCTGCTTCGCTAGGGTCAGGACTGACAAGGGGAGGAGGAGAGCGGTCAGAGGGAGAGAGGGAGACAGAGAAAGAGATGTCAGAATACCTGTAGGCACACCGATGCCAGCCTCTATTATGACTCAAAAAAAGTGTTGAGAGGTGAAATCTTAAGGTATTACTGGAGAACAGTGAAGGACGCCAACAGAAAGGAGGAAAACATTTGACAACATTTTAAGTAAACAGACTGTGGGCCGAATGTTGCTGAGTAGTTTCTGCAAGAGTCCCTTGATGTCACCTTGGGATGAGGACATTTTGATAACTGCAATGGCAATGTAAGACATTGTGCATTTTGAAAAAAGCAATGAATTTATCACAGAAATAAAAGGAGAGAGCAAAAGACAAGCGGCTAATTTCATATGGCCATTTTCCAAGATGTCAATAGTGACTTACAACTAAGTGGTAGTGATTCCCAATAATGAATGTTGCAAAGCAAACGGCTACACAAGAAGACTCCTGTTAATGATGGAGCATTTTTTAAAGGGCAGGAAAGAGAAAGAGGGGAAATAAAGATGAATACCAGTCTGTGAGCACTTCATCTTTTTTTTAGCTTGGTTGTTTTGTTGAACCTCTTTTTCTTTGAGGGAGTGACAACACAGAGAAGATGTAGAGTAAGAATAACAGATGAGAAGAGGTTCCAGGAGAACAGATCTATGTTAGCCAGGCAAAGATGTTGAGAAAAGGAAACAACTTTACCATCGCAAAATACTGATGGGCACATGATAGCCTACATACCAAGCCAGTGATTTGCATGTAGGGTGCTACAGCTTTATCCTCCCCCTTTATCACAATTGTCTGTCTCTCACTTTTCTCTCCATCATCACTCTGCCTAAATGTAATGTTTCTCACTAGCTCACCTGTTATGCCCTAATTTTGCCCTAGTTTTCCTGTTTTATCTCATATTCCATCTTCTCTCTACCCACAAACTCTTTCAAACTAGCTTTCCCTTCCTTTTTGCCTCATTTTCTCCTTGTCAGAGCCTGTGCCAGGGCACGTGCCAAGCAACCAGTGCATGCCTCTTGTCCCTGTCTGCATGTTGCCCTGTTGTCGCTGCCACTTTCTGGCATTGTACCCATGTGAAAGGCAGAGAGATGGTGAGAGAGAAAGGCGAGGGGGGAAAAAGAAAGGCGAGGAAACAAGGGAATGCATGCAGATGCAGGGCCCATCTCGTTTACAAATATGCAGATGCTGTTGCCTTTGTGATATGCAAATGAGAGATTACAGAGCGCTAATTAGGGTCAAAAGAAGTGTTCACGTCAATTAGGGGAGAATGAAAAAGCGATCCCCACTCTTGCTGGCCTCCAGCCCCCAACCCCTGCCACGGATATCCTCAGCTTTTGTCTAAAAAAAAATGAGACATGAAAAAAGACAAATAATGAGAGACATGTGTACAAGAGGCGGGGCACCAGTATTTGGATAACCAGCATGCATCCTGAAAAGGGCAGAGATCCAGGTTTGTTTGAGTGAAAGGACTTGACTGGCTTTTTAGTAAAAAAATAAAAGCGTAAATGACAAATATTTGTCTCCAGTGTTTGAAATTAGTAGGGCTGGGCATCGTTCAAAATCTTTCGATCCGGTGCCAATTTCGATACTTCAGTTTCGATGCCGGTTCCTTAACAATACTTTTTTCGATACCATATGTTTTAAAATTCATTTCAACATCAACAAAAATACATTAAACACAAAACTTTTATTTTCCACCTTAATTGTGAATCAAAACAGTTATCAAAATTAAATAATTCTGGTAACACTGCTCACTCAAGAGTAACATTAATAAAACTGGTTGTGCTTTTCGATACTTAGAAGATACTTAGGATTGGTATCAATCCGAACTTTAAAATTTAGCAAAAAAAGAGAAACCTTTTTGCCACAACATGAACATATTATAAATAATAAATAAATAAACAAATGACATTGTGTACAGGTTAATATTGAACTAACTAAAATGCAAAGGAATGTAAAGAACAAAGACTTTTTAGGTCAAACTGCATAATGACACAAACCTTTAACAATAAACTTGGTGCCTGCCCTGTTGTCAGGACAATAAAAGCTTACATTATATTATACAGCAAGAAAAAGGCAACGAGGACAATAAAAAAGATCAGAAGGTGAATAACAGAAAGAGGCAGACTCCATTTCTCTTTCCCCTGTCACTCTTCTTTCTATCACTCCCTCTTTTGTCAATGTGTCTGTCTAGTGTGTGCAGGAGGAACACACTGTTATATTTGCATCCTAATGACCCCTCCAGTGGCCCCCGAGGCTGGGCCCTCTGCATTACCCAGAGATCAATTAGGGCCAGGGCCCGGTGTCTGCTGTGCCCCATTAAAAAAAAAAAGACCAACTTTCTCTCTCACTGTCGCTTCCCTCTTTCTCCCACGTGTCCTTCATCTGCACCTCTACCTTCTCACATCTCCTACATGTCTACCACAGCTTACGCACGCACAGGAATAGACACACACATTTGCTTGTCATACAGACCAATCCCCCATCACGTACTGTAGAAACACACACATTTTGTATTAATAAGTCTACCTTCTCATATGCACACACAAGCACATAACTGCGTTCACTCTGTCTATGAGCCTCGTGGTGTACTGGAGAGGTAAAAAATGAGTAGGATCTATCCGTAGAGTTTTCTCTATGCGTGATTCCATCTCACAACTTTGTTGCCAGGCAAAGCCCCCAAAAGAAAAGGTTGTGAAATACACAAGTATGTCCTTTTGACAGAGTTCAGAAGGCTCTTGTGGCTGCCAATCACACTGATATAAAAGCACAGCGATTCATCTGGGGGATGAAGAACTTGACTGAGTATATACAGACTGCAACGCACCTTGGTTCTCCTTTCTTTTTCCTCCACATGTTGCATGTGAGCTTTGACTAAGACGAAGACTTAGAGCAGTTTGATCATTCCAGGAACTCATGCTGATCTAGCAGATACCATGTTTAGATGTTTGTCAAGTTTTGTCAGATAAAATCATACAAACATATCACTCAGATCGCTCTCAGACGATGCATTTCAGGGCCATGGAAAATGTAGCTTTGGGGTTAAGGCCATGGATTGTGGAGTGAGGAATGCCATGAAAAAATAAATAGCACACACACAACAGTCTCCACACTGGTGCTTTGGATAAAACGTATGAATTACTTTGTCTCTATCTCAAAGTTTAATATCTTTAACCCTTGTGTTGACTTCGGGTCACATTGATCCATTTTAAATTTTTGTTTTATATCAGAAAATATGGGACGTAGAAATAAGCGCTGAAAATGTGTAGAAGAAATATTTTTAAATTTAAAACGTTGGAAAAAGCAAAAACAAACTGAAAAAAAGGCATCAAAAACGTCGAAAAAAAAAGGTCAAGGTTGAAGGGAAGACAACACAAGGGTTAAGATGCTGCTGTTGGTTAAAAACAACAGTTGAACTTCTGTGAATAAATAAATGCAATTTTATGCTAATTCTGTCTCAACTGCATGGCTATGAGTTTTGCATCAAATAAGTAAATCCCATTTTTCACTGCTAAAACCGCATTAAAGTTAGGTACTAGAGGTTAGACGGATGGTCAAGCATCAAGCTACGTTGCCAACTGTCTTTCTGTAGTCTGTTTGTTTGTTTTTTTAATTAACTTTGCTATAGTTTTAATTAAAGGGATAATTCACCATTTTGGAGAATACGCTTATTTGCCTTGTCAAGAGTTATATGAGATGATACCACTCTGTCTGTACGGTAAATTTGATGATACCAAAAGGAGTTGATTGGTTTAGCTTAGCACAAAGACTGGAAACGGGGAAACAGCTAGCCTGGATCTGTCCAAATGTGACAAAATACGTCTATCAGGACTTCTATCAAAGACTTTCTATCAATCTCACTAATTGACACATTATCTCTTTTGTTTAATCCGTACAAAAAAACAAGTGTATAAACAACATGTTGTGGTTTTACGTGGGGTTTTGTGCTGGACTATTTGTTGCCCAGGTGCAGTGACTTTTTGGAGTCCTGTCTTCACCGTGAGGTTGCCAGGCAACCAGCGGAGACCCCAGGAAGCTACATCATCTGGCAAAGAAATAGTCTAGCACATAACCTACCATAACATAGCAACATGCCATGTTTACACTTTGATCTTTGCAAAATGTTGTAATTGTTTGGGATTGTCCTGTCCTCCATGGCTAACTGTCCTGCCTCTGATAAGCCCTAATTGCTCTGTTTTCTACTTGAATCAAATCACTGTTGGGATGCTCCATGATTCTCTTCATGCTTCCTTAGGGGGCCTCTGCCTTCTTTAGCCAATGCTTGTTTTTAGACAGCCGGTCAGTCAGCCTTCTCAGGTTTCATTTTGCGGGCCTGGCATCTGGCTGAAAGAATGCCAAACACTTCCTCTGCTGTATTGTTAGCCCTTGAGAGTCTGTAGCTAAAGATGGCATCCATCCTAGGAGATTGCTTCTCAAAAAGGCTTTAGGAATGCAACCTCTCCCATTATTGTGTGTGGCATTTTTCCTGATTCCATTGCTCAAGGAGAAATGTGCACCTGCGTGGTTTTGTTACCCATCACTCTATGTGGCTCTCTACTTGGATGAATAAAACTGTGTGATAAGAGTTTACTTGCCCTTCACAATGTCCCCTCATATCAAGACCCTTCATCATTCACAGATCTGACTGGTTTCATTATTGTTACAGTATGTGCATGCCATCTATCACTCTAATCAAATTTAAAAACCTCTACTTGTTCTAAAACTTATGATTACACATTCTCCATGTTTCTTCCTTTGAATGGGTCTTGTACACTTTCCTCTCCTTTGCCCAGCAGGTGTCCATAACACATGCACACATAACGCTGTCTCCGCTACAAGGCTGCAGTTGCTGGCTAAGCTGATCAATCTTCATATGTCATGAATCTGTGAATGAGCGGAGTATATTGTCATTGTCTTTTACAAACAGTGATAAAACTGTTAATTTGTTTAGTACACAATAAAACACGTCTCACCACTTTGTCTGAAGTAGGGACACAGCGAGAATACAAATGTTTCAAGATCCTGTGTTTGGTCCTTCCATGCATGATGAGGATAGTCATAATGCAGAATAATAACATTTGAAAATGTTCAGATCTAAACTGATGCTAATTCTTACAGTGTTTGACTACATTATGCTCCATTTGGGGTGCTTTCTGTAATTTCAGCTTTGAAAGTTATTTACAATGCAAAAGTGAAATTGCTGTGCCAGCAAAGGCAGAGACCAAAAATAAAATGAACAAAATAAAATAATTAAAACCAAAACAAAGTGAAAACTGAAATGTATTATTTTAGCAACAAAATGATCATTGTTTTGTCACTGACCGTGTGCTAGTGTACAAGATTAATTTCTAGCTTTTGAGCTATTAATGCTTTTTATGCAAGAAATAAAGTGTGTTACATATCAGAACGCACGTGTTGTTTCAGTTGGCTTTGGATAGATGATTGCTAGCCTCCTCAGATCTTCATCCGTGAATGAGAGGACCTTTTCTATCTGACTCGGATGCATCCAGAAGTATTGAAGTAACGGCTTTTATTCAGTTGTTTCCCAGGTGGTGAAAAGTCCCCTTGTTATTTCCTCCTGAGATTAACTGGGTGTGCAAAGATTCTGTACTTCTGCCTCAGCTGCAATGTAACCACCCTTCTGCAATATTCATACACAAATCTGGGCCCCGCTGATACAAGATTACACCTCTTAGGGGATGACACTGTTTTCTATAGCTGGTTTTAAGAGTGACAAAAGGAAAGTAATAAATGTCAAGTTTAGCAAGAAATGTTTAATTGTGCTGCAATGAAATGGTATTGTAGCTTGTCCAGGCAGGTTTTATTTAGTGAGAATTGAATATCAGAATTATGTTAAATCATGTTTACTTCCTCCATTCAATTTTCCACTGACCTCTCCAAGGACAAAAATGCTTATGTTTTGATAAATATCTCAGATTCAGATACTTGGAAGACTTTCATTTTAATGTTGGTGAGTTAGGATTCTGAATTTTTAAGTTGTTGATGGCCTACACCATACTGTATATTTAAAAACCTTGCATTACCTGCTATTATCAATGCATTATGATAAAACCTTGGCTCAGGATTACAGAAATACCATAATTGAATGACCTTTGTAAGTAAAATAATAGTAAAACTGTCACCTACAGTGACAGATACACTTATGTTATACTGAAAGCAAGCACCAATAATAAAACAGCATGTTGTAGCTCTTGCCTACATTTTCAAGTGGGGTCTGTATTTACTGTTTTCTCTTTAAATTCACTATATTACCACCAAAATAAACAAAAAAGTTACAGCTACCTTACTCTACGGTGCATGTTTGTTTGTTAGTCTACATAAGTACCAAATGTTTTACATGAGTAAATGCAAACATTAAAAACAATTCACTAGGACCAGTTAAATACATGACTAGTGGGCTATGTATTGTAGTCATCTGGATAAATCCAACCACACACACACACACACACACACACACACACACACACACACACACACAAATGCAGACAAGTCAGCTTATTCTCCAGCAATCATCCTTTTGCTGCAGACAGCTCCGTTTGAGCTGAGGGACAGATTTAGAGTGGCAGTTATAGCGTGGTTTGTATCGTGTGTGTGTGTGTGTGTGTGTGTGTGTGTGTGTGTGTGTGTGTGTGTGTGTGTGTGTGTGTGTGTTTATCTGAGTGTGAATGCCTTGCTACCCATGTGTCCCATGCAAATGTGCTGCACATTGATGCATCAAGAGTATATTTATGCACTTGCCAGAGGACATTTGTATGTGTCTGTTGGTCACTTATACTTCCCACAACGTGTCACAACACTATTTGACTTTTAGCTTTGACATGCAAGGGCCTCACAGACAATAAATGCTTCCGATCAGCATCTCTCGGCCCCTGCCTGGACCCCTCAGCCTGGAATGGAGGTGGAGGAGGAGGCAAGCCCCAGGAGCCTGGGGACTCGACCCCTGCAGCCTGCCTCCTCATCCATGCACCGAAGGTCCCTTTCCACTTCTCAGCAGCTGTCAATCAAAAGCCACAGATGGAAAGTGTAGGGAAAACCACAAGTGAAAAGCTAGATGGGCTATGTGTATAAGTGTGTGTGTTTGTGTGGGACAGACACAGATGAGTCAGACATTCTGATGCAACATTTTTTTTTCTCATAATTTGGGACTCAAAGATCCACTGAACATCTCACATTGACAAAACACAAGACTGAGGTGATGGAGGATACCGTGTAAAGGGCTACTGTAAACCAGGTCACTTGTGAAGTTTTAGGCTTAAACATATTTTTATGCACAACATTCTTGAATTAAGTGTTAAACTTTATAAATTAACCAAGCTTGTGCATCAAAGTTATGGTAACTGAATTAAACAAACATCACTTTGTGCTGAATATGTTTTCTCAGATTTTTGATGTTTCGTCATTCAATTATGGTTTCATCTTCAACTTAGAATAAAACCAAAGAAACATAGAAAAGTGTTTTAATGTTTACAGTATACTCCCTTAATGAAACAAAGTGTTCATAATACCAAAAGATGTCCTGCATTTCATTCACAAGCAATGCCACGGGTCATATCAGTGCCTTCAGTAAGAGCTAAAAAGACCAACATCTGGTTAGCTGGAGAAGTTAAGGCATTGTGCAAATTATTGGACTTCAGGGGCCTGCTGATCACTGCCATTGATTTCTGCCTCTCCAGTCAATTAGATCAATGGGGCATCTTTAGGCCTGCTTAGCCATGTGTCAACTGTCACACTCTACTATCGCCTTCATTTGTACTCCAGCATATGGTGCCAGTGCACAGATGGTAACCTATACAGTCCACTACATCCTGTAGAACAATGATCTGAAACTGATGAACAAAAAAGGTTTTGAGAATTGATTGCAATTAATTAAAGGGGGGTTCATTGCTAGTATGAAATCTTGAATGTAAGATAAATATTTTTTCAGTTTCCCCAACTTCGAGAGAAAATGATTATCAGTATACAATTATTCAAGTTTGTCAGAAAATGTCCGTTTGTCTTCTGTTACTGGAATCTTAAAATTCCAGTTTTCATTTGGGCAGAAGCTTTAAGTTAGTTTAGATTCTGACGTACCTTAGTTGTGGCTACAGTGCGTGGAGAGGGAAATGTGTTAAATGTCTATTAACAGAAAATATATTGATTGATTCCATTGTCAATTAATTGGACGATTATTTTCTCAATAAACAGATTAGTTGTTTGGTCTATAAAATTGTGAAAAATGTTAATCAGTGTTTTATAAAGCCCAATATGACATCCTCAAATGTCTGGCTTTGTCCACAACTCAAAGATATTCAGTTTACTGTCTTAGAGGAGTGAAGAAACCAGAAAATGTTCACATTTAAGAAGATGGAATCAGAAAATTTTGAAATGTTTTCATAAAAAAGGACTCAAACCAATAAATCGATTATCAAAATTGTTGGTGATTCATGTAATAGTAGTAAATAATAGTAAAACTAATCGATTAATCTTTGCAGCTTTAAGACACAACTTACAGACAAAAAAAGCAGTATGCTAAAGGATCGGTGCAGTAATGAGTTTCTAAAACACAGACTTGCAAAATGCAGACCACATGCCAGCACTGGAGTGCTGCTACCTTGTGACCTCCTTGCCCCTCTGCAGCCAACCTGTGTGCACGTACACCCACACACACACATTTCAGCCCCCTCCCAACAGCGGCTTGCGTCAAGACCCTGGGAGACTGACCCCCTCCTCTCCCCCCTGCATACCCCTTTCCCCTCTCCCCTCCCACTGACCCCCTCAGCGACGGACCATTGTTTACTTTCACTCTCCTCCACGGCCCTGCTGGTCCGGGGGGCCGGCCGAATCGTTACATTATTGTCTGGTCCTCCCTTGCACCCCCCTCCCCTCCCGACCCGGCCTGACCCCATTCACAGTCCTCAAAAGCACCATCTGTATCATCCAACAGTCAGGGAGTGAGAGAGAGGGAGAGATGGGGCAAGAAGGAGAAAGAAAACGAGGCGGGGAGAAAGGAGATGACGGCCGAGGAGGGAGGGAAGGAAAGGGAGAGAGAACGAGAGGCATCTGAATGGGTGTTGCGCTGTCTGTCGGAAAGTATCTGTCAAATAGTTTTCACAGTGTGAAGGCTTCCCTGCTGCTTTCCTTTCTTCAAACATTGTCCTTATTGATTTTTTTACTGCCTCCTTTTATATCTTCTTTCAATTTCTACTTTCCACAATCTCCTAATCCTCCATGCTTTTTCCCTCCTCTGCGTATTTCCTCCCTTAAAGTTTTCTCAGACTATCCTACATCGCTGTTCCCTTGACCCGCTTCTGTGCTTTCCTCCCTCCCGTCGCCATCCTTCCCCTCACCCCTCCACTTCGGAGTGCATCCTTCATCTTGCTGTAGTGTTGCAGGAGCATTCCAGGGCCTCTTGTATGGCTGCATGTGTAAGGAAGGCGGATTTTTCCCATGGGGCCGCAGGTGAAAACTGGGACTCACTCTGTCCGCCAAGGGACGCCATCTGTCCCTGTCGCCGCACTTGCTAGAGGGGAGCCCTGTCACCCCTCCTCCTTTCTCCTCCATCCATCCATCCCACCCTCTGTCCATCCACTCGCTATCCCTCCCTCACACTGGTCTACCGTGCTGAATCACCCGGGAATGCGCTCCCTCTTTCCCTCCCCCCATTCTCCTTTCTTCCCTCTCGTTCTCCCGCCGTCCCGTCACTAATTCAACCCTCGCTCCCCATTCATTTTCCTCCCACTCTGCCTCCTTTCGACTCGCCTACACCCATTTCTCTCCCCCCTTTCTCTCCATCTCTAATCAATCATCCATATATGACACCAGTGGCAAAATTATTAAATTATCATACATTTGTGATGAGCCTAGTGAGAACAAGGGATACTGTTTTAATTGCCAGCCTATGACCTCTAATTAATTAATTATGCGTATCAGTGTATTAGTTTGATATTTGGAGAGAATGAACTCAACCAAGTTTGACATTTTCCACTAGATAAAGCAATAATATGCATACAGTGACTGTGATTTATTTACCAAATTGCCAGACATTACTCCAACAATAGCATGACATCACACTAACCTGTGAGACTGTCTGTAATTAAAAAAAAAAAAAAAATAGTGTCACCTTAAGAAATGTATTACTGCAGTATGGGCTTTCCCTTATTAAAATAAACATTTCAAGGTGATGCATTTTCTAGATAAAAGCATTCAAAGATATTAAACATTAGATATAGACAGTGTTTTTTTTAAATGTGGGATAATTTCAACAGCACAACATGTTTGAAAAATAGACTTAATTTGTGATTAAGCTGTAGCCACAAAATGGCATGCAGTGTAATTAGTCCTTCAGACTCAAGTAAACAAACTCATGAGGTCACCAAGTGGGCCGCTAGCATGGGAACCAGAGGGAGTCCCTCTGAGGTGCTATATGTCCTGCGTCTGCAGACCTGGGCCCAGCTGTCAGTGTCTGTATATGTTCGTCTCAGCTCTGGTTCTGACTGCTGTGATGTCCAACGGTCAGATGAGTGCAAGAGGACAGTGAGAGCGCACTTTCACGTGGGAACCTGGCCAAGGCTTGCAGACAAAACAAATGCAAGGGCAGCTAAGTGTGAAACCTCCAAACTGTCACAGAGAGGGTGAGAGAATGAGTGGATGACCCTCCCCCTTCTCTCTTCACCCTCACACTTCCTCCCCTCGACTCTCCCATCCTACCATCAACCCTCCTCCCTCTCCCACCCACTCTGGTCTCGAAAACTCCCACAATCCTCACACACACACACACACACACACACACACACCCACACACACACACACACACACACACACACACACACACACACACACACACACACACACACAAAGCGTCCAGACAGACATGCACAGAGACACACAGTCACTTTGCACCCCTCCTGAACACACGCACACATACACCTCCACGCCCCCTGTCAATCAGAAACCAGAGTGTCACGCAGTCACAGACACTGTCGGAGAGAAAGGGAAGACGAAAAAAATGGGAGGAAAAGTGGCCCGTCAGTCACTTTATCACTTCTCTGCCCCCTCTGTTCCCCCTCTCTGGGTGATAGCACAAAGAGGGACAAGAAAAGAGTGGGAGGGGAGCAAATGAGAAGGTGATAGGGAAGGAAAAGAGAGTGGAGGGGTTGTTGGAGAGAGGTGGATGCAGAGGAGAGCTAAAGTGTCCCCATTTTCTCACTGGCCGTCTGCAACAAAGAGCCAGGCGGGACACTGCACTGGGTGGCGTTTTTTTGCCTGGGCCTCCCTTCGATCCCTACCCCCCAGCCCTCTGAGGTCACCCCTCCAGTGACCCCGCCTCGATTGTTTCCCGTCGCTCTGTCAGCTCTGATTGTTGCTGACTGGTTAAATGGCTGAAAACCAAAATGGAGGGGCTAGGGGTGGAAAAAAGTGGAAAAGAAAGAGGAGGGTGAGGATTTGGGAAAAAGGGATGGCCGTGGTGGAAGACGCCCCCTCTTCTTTTCCCTGAGATAACTGACTATTTGACCCAAATAAACAATCTCTCTCCACCAAAAGAAGTGGCAGGAGAAGGAGGAGGAGGAGGGTTCAGAGGGTTTGAGGTTCGAATTGTTGGGTGAAGATGGTGAAATAGCGCCCCCTCTGTTGTCAGAACTGTGGGGGCAGAGAGGGGGGAGTAAGGAACCCCAGGACCTAAATATCCTTTCATTTTTGGGTTTCCACTGCATCTCAAGAACCATGAAGACAAATTAGACCAACGACACATTCAAAACCAATGACTTTGTTTGAGAGATTAGTTTTACACATGATAAGAAATCAATGTGGAAGAGGTTAAAGCCTTAAAGGAAAAGTGAAATCTAATGATGTAACATCATTTTGCAACTGATATATTAACATATGTTTGGCAGCTCTAAGAGACGGACCAGATGTTGATCCATCAGCCCAACAAACTAACACGCAGCCCCTTCAGTCAACAAAGACAGCAAAATGTCCAGCAAAAAATAGCCCTTGATTTAAAACCTATAAAAACCCAACTTGGTTTCTGTTTTAAGCAACAGATTTCCTTGATAGCAACCTGAATGGCCACACAATCTGACTTGGACGAGTTAAGTGTTTAAAGACCTGGTCCTGATCAATTATGCAAGCATATCCATTCCCTCCGCTCCCTTCCAATCAAACAGCTAAATAAGCCATGGTCTGGATGGATCCTTTGCTCTAATTGGACAAATGGCTTGCTTAATTGATCATTGATTGATGATCAATAGGGAACATGTGTTCTTGTTCTTTACAAGGCAGGTGATTGAAAGCCGGCTATAAAATCAGCCAGATAGTTTGACAGATGCCAATGGGCTTTCATCACCTTACTGTAAGGGAAAAAAGCACAGCATTAGGGAGACAGGGACACGTGGGAAGGCTGCCTTTTCTTTTCCAAGCTTAGTTGAGATGCTCCTACCTTTAAAATGAACTGAACTAAAGGAGTAAGTTCCTTTAATTCAATTACGCTACGAGTAAAAGAGATAGGAGAGAGAGGGAGTGGACTAAAGACTGAATGCCATGGAGATGGAGGAAGAGCAGAGATGAAGGCAAAAGAGAGGATCCACACTCGATTTTTGTTCCATCTCTCTTTGCCACTCCATATGTGTATCACTTATCAGTCAAGACACCTGTTTGAAAGCGGGCAAGTGTGTGTGTATAGAGATGGGGGGGGGGGTCTCAACGATTGTGCCATCCCAACAGAATAGGGGGACATCATTGTGAATCCCTTTGATCTGCTGCTCATAGATTTGCTTGAAAGGCTTATGGTCGAGAGAGAGAGAGAGAGAGATGCAGACAGAGACAGAGAGAGAGGAGACACTTCACCCAGGCATCAGTAGGCCTTCGCCCTCAGCCTCAGGTACCTATCCTTGCTCTGTTTCTGAGCCAGCTCTATTAAATATGAAACGCTAAGACAAAAGGAGGGAGAGTGAAAAGGGAGGGAGCGAGGGCCACAAAGGGCACCACTCAATGCCTTTGAAGAGGCACTGAGACGAGGGGTGTTGTGAGCGCAAATGTGCACACCTTGCACAGACACACAGACACACACACACACACACACACACCAAATGATGTGGGTGGATAGGATAGCAAATATTCACATTTGCATCTTGTGTTTTTTAGATCACTTTTCACAAATATACCACAAAAGGAAAACCATTGACGAAATTAGACCTAAAAGGCTCGGTTAGCAGATGATAATACATGCATACACGTGTTTGGAGTGGTGTATGTGTTTAAATGGACATTAAGACAGCTGAGATTAAAGCACCTTTAAAGCTTGTAAGAGGGTGGGATGTAATGTAATAGCCAAGATAGACATTTTTCCATGGCAACAAATGAAGAAACTAACCATCTAATTGCACAATTCAGTTTATTTTGTAAAGTAAATCTGGGGACATACTGGTTTTCATATATTTGGAGGGCTAATTGGTCATGCCATTTTCTGTAGGGCAGAATGTGAAGCTGCAATTCTAATTTAAAGATGCTATTAGTTAATGTTTTGTACTTTTTAAATAAACTTCTTGTTTTAGTTCTGGTTTAATTTTCAACCAAAGAATAGCCTTTTAATTTCAAGGCCTTGAATGCTTCTGTGCTTATTGTAGTATAGAAAACTCTATATATAAAAATAGAAATAGTGAGAATCTCCATTTTAACTGAATCAATGGTGTACTAAATCTGCACAGGTGGGTGAGTTGTCTGTCAAGCTGAAAACATAAATGCAATACGAGATGGTCCATTGTCATCACTGTGGTTTGAAAGTGCAGAAAGTTACTGATCGTTGTTTTACTTTAAGATTTCTACTTTGTAGAGAATTAGGAATGTTGTTTCTTTTTTTCCATATTCAAGAGCACTAATTTAGGAAATATGTTGGGCGGATGCTACAAAGACTGGCAACAAGTATAACTATATAAAACTACAACGACCAGCAGTTTTATACTTGATTGTGATCAACACATATATTTTACCAAACAGACCTTACAACATGACAGTGTCTTTCCATGATAGAACTCATGCTCATTTGCAAAGTAATAGGGTATTGGCACTAGGGGTGCATGATATAGCGACTCTATATCGTTATCGCAATATCACGTTGTGCAATATTATATCGAAAGGGGTTGCAATATCTGGTTTATATTTTGGAGCTCTGCGTCCCCTCCGTTGGCTTAGTTGTGTTCGATTTAGAGCCAGCTTGAAACACTACAATGATCATGTTTCATTGGCCAGTTACCGTGCCACTTGCACATGTTAGTACACGTCAGCGCACGGGTCCACTACATGACAAACCCTATGGAGCGTACCACGTATGTGCATATTTCAGTGTAAGTCAAGAAATAGATAGAGACAACTAAACGGAACAAATCAGAAAAGCGAAAGAAAAGTTGTGTCCTGTTCTCTTTATTTATTTTATACTTTACCAGTAAAACATTTATTTTAACGTCATTTATTTATTAATGTTGGACCAGTCCAATATGACTGTCAGTTGAAATAAACCTTGTGCTGTAAGAAAACTTGTTTTATTTGTTATGAATCTATTTTGATGCGTTTTCCCATAACTTTTGTAATTTTACATGTTTAAAAATATCAAAATTAATATCTATATTGCAATATTCATAATCGATATCGCAATATCACATTTTGTCAATATCGTGCAACCCTAATTGGCACACCAGTGCAATATATTATTGCCTCTATGATATTAATCCATTAATTTGACAATGGAACAGTATGATAGGCAGCCTGTACATCTATCAGTTAAAAGCCACTATAATCATTTGCTTTTAATTCTGATAATAATATACATTAATTAAATCTAAAATCTAAATCTAGCAAATCCCCAAAAGGTTGAAAAAAATTGATCAAAAGGCTAGGATTCGAATGATTCATTTTCACATAAGCAGCACTGTTAGAGGAGGAAGCATCAGTGACACAGACTGATAACTTGAGCTCTGAGTATGTCTTAAAGTAAATGACCCCTATCAGACAAACTTCAATGGGCTGTCTTTGGAAAACAATCAGCAATGTGCTCCTCCCTGACCTTTAGCGACTCAGCAGGCTCGGTCCAATCACAGAGTATTGACATTATCCACCTCACGCCATTTATAACGTCAGCGGCCGCTCGCCTCAAAGGTCCAGTCGAAATACCAGCACAGTCATGTTGTGTTTTGGTTGTGTTGAGTTTGAAGGAGAAGAGTGGGGGTGTGCGGGTGAATTCAGGTAATTTTGTGAGCCTGGGCTAGGTGATTAGAATGATTGCTCCAGGTCAATATCGGTTTAGCTTTGTATTTTGTGTTCTTTTCTACTTGAACACATAAACACACAGGTTTGTGCAAAATAAGACACATATACAAGTGCACAGATATGGACATATGCATACAGAATCCCAGACTTGGATGCACAAACAGAAAAATCACACACCCTATCCATCTCTCATCCATCCAAACCCTGTAACAATGAGATAACCTTCCAAATCAATGCCCCATCATCTACCCTCCACCCAGTCCATATTACTAACAGCAAATGCAGACCTATGAGGAAGGGTGTAGGTTTGGGTGGTAACTTTGGTCACCAGGTCTTCTAAAAGCACCTCAAGTCCTCGTCAATCCTGCCAGATCACACATTTCATCCCCATCTGGGGGTGATCCATCTCGGCAGGCCCTGCCAGGCTCCATTACCCCCAGACGAGCTGTGAAATAGCCATTATGTGTGTGCAGGCATGTGGGGGGAATGGGCCTCTGTGTTGGCCGTCAGCCTTTACCAGCCAACAATGGGCCTCATATATGTGGTTGAATACCCTGCTCAGGTCACAAAATACAAATACATTGAAATAGTATTGGCTCACTGTTTGGGAAAAATGGAGGAAAAACAAGGCATGACAGCAACTTTTTGAGAAGTTGAAAATGTTTGTATTTAATTAACATAGTAGATGCAGATGGAGGACACATTAAAGGACAGCAACTAACACTTTTTATAATACATTAATCATTTTTTTTCCAACATTAGTCCTTTTTTTTTACCAAAACTATCCCATCCACCAAGAGTGCGTCAACATTATACTCTCTTGTCTAACGTCTCCAGGATGGCATATCATTACCGAGTCACAGTGTCAAGGATTACATGACACCAATATCATGAAGGAGGTGATAAAGACAAAGACAGGGAGAGAAGACAAGAAGAAGAGAGCCACTTCTCCTGAGAGCCCTCTCGTTGGCACTGAAACAATGTAGGCTTAATTCTGAGACCGAGGGCTTGCTTGTCACACCTAAAGTGCTTTGCATTAATTACACTCTATATACACTCTATTAATAAGACTTCCATAAGGCCTCAGCACGTGGTCTGTGAGTGTGTGCACATTTGTGTAAGGTCTTATAGCATTTGTACCAGTGTCACTTCTTCATTAGAGGGGGAGAGCAGATGTCACACTAGAAATTAGTATAAAGAGTAGGGATGTACCGGATCACAAAACTCACGGTTCGGATCGGATCACGCTTTTGAGTCACGGATCGGATCAATTTTCAGATCAGCACAAAAAAGGGGAACTTTAAATGATTTATTAAAAATGTAATAACATTAAATTTGAACACGAATTACTTCTTTCCCCAGTAAATTGCGGTTAAATGACAAAAACAGATGAGAAAAGGGTATTTTACAATAACTTTGAATGCACCACGTCGTTGACAACAGCAGTGACCAAGTGCTAGTTTGTGTCTTTTAGCTCTTAGCTTTAGCGGCAAACTGTTGTACGTCCCGGTGTTGGAATCCTCTACAGTGAAATACAGACACACTTTACACCATTTACAGTTTATCTGTCAGCATTTTAACCATGTTTAATCCAGCTACTAGCTAACGGTAGGCTAACGTTACCCAATGCCAAGTATAACATTAGTGTTAACTAGCGTGACATGCAGCGATGCTTCTGTTGCCTGTAACGTTGGTTTCGGAGCATCAGAGTGCAGCGCAGATTTTTAAATGGCACCGAAATGAGGCACCAAATTCCGTGTTGAATACCCCTCGTTAAGGCACCGGTGCCATATAAGAACCGGATTTTTACCTGCGCCGTTCACGTGAAGTGAAAATTCCGTTGCCTGTATCTTTTCACTGCAATCCTTTATAGAGATTTATCAGCTTACTTTAAGTAACAGCGACAGTAAAAATGAATTAAACACACACTATTATTATGGTTAAATTTTGCAATTGATCCGCAGTTCACATGCATTCCGAACCATGAGTGTTGATCTGTACGGACCACGAATCAACTATGGTCCGTTACACAATTAATAAAGAGCAATAATATCATGTTTGATGGTTCACTATAATCTTGTCCTTTCTGAGATGCATTGAGTTGGCTGTACAAGCGTGGTCAGACCTGGGTTTAGCAATAGCAATTATCATAGCAGAAGTTGTCTAATATAAAAATATACTAAAGTTACATCCCTGATATGTTTGTGCTACTGCTGTAATTATTAGTCAAAGAATCATCTAGTGGAACAACAGAAAATAAATCGACAGCCACTTTGATGATTATTTAATCATCCAGGGCTGCATTCTCATTCTCAAATAAGATGCTGATGATTTAGTGAAAAAATGCTTGTTACAATTTTGTAAAGCCTTCAAAAGTCTTCAAATTGCTTGTTTTGTCTGACCAACAGCTCAAAACTTGCAACATTATTGTTATTTGTACTTAATTAATATACCATTCCATTAGGCAAAGAAAAACTGCAAATTCTCACAACTGGGAAGCTGGAATGAGGGAATGTTTGGTATGTTTTCCTGAAAAAAAACCAATACACTGATTAATTCAAAAGATTAATTGACTGCATTGAATGCATTATTAGAATAATCCATCCACTATCCATCTGGCCCTCACTGTGCTGACCTGTAATGGAAACACCACCAAGGATTTATTAACCAAAATGAATTGTGCCTGTGTGTATTCATTGCCTGTACATGTGTTTGAGTGACAAAGTAAGTGAGTGCTTGTGTGCATGAGCATCATTCATTTACACGCATATGCGTGTGTGTAAGTCTGTATGTGCTTGTGCCTGTGTGCAGTGTGTCTGATGTATCTTTTAGCTACGGATAGATAAACAGTGGAGACAAACATACGCTGCTTCAGTTTAATGACCCATCCCTGTAGAGTCCCCAATACATTCAATTAGCAGGAAGATAATTAATCGGGCCAAGTCTCTGGCTGCTGAGCTGGCTGGCGGACTGGCAGCGGGAAGCCAGGTGGTCTTACAGGAAAGGGTGTGTGTGTGTGTGTGTGTGTGTGTGTGTGTGTGTGTGTGTGTGTGTGTGTGTGTGTGTGTGTATGTGTGTGTGTGTGTGTGTGTGTGTGTGTGTGTGTGTGTGCGTGTATATGTGTGTATCCTTGCGTGTGTTACGTTGCACAAAGGGATGAAAAACTAAGACAGATTCAGTAATAGACTCTTCGTCTCTCCCTCTCTCTCTTTCTCCGGAGACAATGTGAACGTGAGCCCACAAGCATATGCACACCTCCTCATTCACACACACACACACACACACACACATACACACACACACACACACACACACACACACACACACACATATTGGAACAGGTTTAACAAGAATGCATGTTAGTTTTGACTGACGTGCACATTAGCTGTCTATTTCTATTTGCTGTCTATTTCTATCTCTTGGTGTCAGTCTTACTGCCTTTCACTTTTCTCTACGGTTCTGTCACTCTTTCTCTTTCTCTTACTTTCTCCCTCACACACGTGCACACACACACAGCCATTGCTGTGATCAGTAAGCCCCTGGTGGCCATATGTTGTCACTACACTAACACCAGTGCGCTGTGGGAGCGTGTGGCTCTCCATCAATCTTCTGTTGACTGAAGGATATGTCTGTGGTAAACACACAATGGGGGGCGCATCTAACACCTGTATTCTCTCACAACAGCAAAACGGGTAAGCAGTGTGTCAGGTTTCTATAGCTTTCTGTTCTTATATCAATTACAACATCAGATTTTTTTAGGCAATTATTTAAATTTATGGGGAAGAAACTGAACATTAAAAGGACAAGGTGTCTTTAATCATCTATTAATAAGCAGTTAAACATGTAATAGCTAGTTAAGGAAAATCAGGGGACAGTATTTCCTTTGAAAGTAATGACTGACTCAGAAAATACTAGTAAAATTATTTTCTTCTGTTTTAATCTGCAGGGGACTGCAGGGTTAGGGTGGGGGTTTACTGCAGGAGTATAATTCAAGTATTTTTGTTGAGCTATCAATCACACAGAGATGGATTAAATTGACTTTCAAATATTTTCCTGTGACTGATGAAACTTTGTGGCACTGATTTCATTGTTGGCACGTACTGTATATAGTTTTAAACTAACCATAATGTACTTTCATGCCTTTATCTGCTGACCTAATCACTTCCACCAAGTTTGAGGGTTGAAAGCTAGGAGCACAAGCGAATTCAAGCCCATGTGTATAATTTTGTGCTGATAATCTGCGTCATGCATTGTTGAACCTGTGACTATATCATATTTGGTTTAGTTATTTTGGCAATCATTAAAACATACACATTTTACACAACTTTGTAGTGACATAAAAGTCCTTAATACTTGAATGTCTAGTTTGTTCCTTTAAATCAGGTGTAAGAATGACATGGAAACACAAATACA
>NC_050182.1:16509631-16542131 GCF_008315115.2 Sander lucioperca | reverse complement strand
GTCGTAGGGCCTACAGAGAGCCAGCAGTGAGTGTGTATGCACTTTACACACAAACATTAGTACAAATGAGCCAGTGTGTGTGTGCATTGCTGAGGTTGTGTGATATGAAAAAAAGGAACTCTGAATAATGCATGAGTCTTTTGGTCAATGCATTGTGATATGCTTTAAGGAGGCCTTCTCTCAGCCATTATAAGATTAAACCCAACCTTGGTTTGTCTAGAGTGGCCGGGACATGCAAGAGACCTGTCAACACTGCAGGAACTTGGACCTCTCACACACACACACACACACACACACACACACACACACAGTCATATACAGTACATATAACAGCTATATATCCCACCATGCATGCACACACACACACACACACACACACACACAAAATGCACAAATAAGCAGATACAGTTACTTATACTACACGTACACTAACATATCAACTTAGGTGCTGCATAGTCACAATTACTCTAAGTGAGGGAAGGATAATGACGATAAAGGGAAATAAAAAAGTAAAGATAAACAGTTAATAGAGTTGTAAAAAAAAAAAAAGTAATCTCTGGAAAGAAGGGATAGAGGCAGCAGTGAAAGTAATCTGTCAGTTCCACAGGGGATGTAGGTAAATGATGGTCCCTCTGTTTCGATTCCTGTCCAGCCTGTACATGTACGCCTACTGTGTGACATGCTTCAATCATTCTTTATTGAGCCCTCAGTCTCTCTCTGGCTCTTTCTCTCCCTCCGTCCATTTTTCTCTCTCCATCTCCATCTTCAATCAGTTCTGTTGTTGTTCACAATCAATAATCAATTTCCTTGAGAAATAATAGGCCATTGCTGTTTTGGGTCTTGCCTATATAGCCCTTGACCTTATGATAAGCTAATGGCAAATTCAAGGAGGCCGGGATGAAGGACTGGCCCTGGCCCATTAAGAATCATGACCCTGGAACATGAAAAGTCAGGGAATGAAGGGAAAAGAGGCATAGGCTTTGAAGTGACTCCAGACTAGAGCTGGGCAATATGGAGAAAATCAAATATCACAATATTTTTGACCAAATACATCAATATCAATTTTGCGGCGATTATTGTAGGGTTGATAATTTGTGCTTTCACAAAATATTTACACAATGATATTTTTGGTAAATAATCATCCATTACTTGGATATAATGACAAAGTGGGTAAAGGCAAATAAAAGAACAGCTAGAAAAGTCTGGTAAGTTCAGAAAATGGCATCACTTTACTGTAATGTAGCCTTTAAAACCAGGAAAAGACAACAGTTGTTACGATATTGATATCCACAATTTAAGACGATATCTAGCCTCATATATCATTATCCATATAATACCGATATATTGCCCAGCCCTACTCACAGCCCTACCACAGTCTTTCTGAGATGTACTATCTGATACAAACATATTCCAGATTGTGAGTTTCCCCCTAGCTAGGGGAAATACTTGTTAAGACATAACACTAACACAAAAGTCGTGAAATATTACTGTACTGTATGTGTTAAGTGTGCAAATCCCCACTTAATTATGCCAAAATGTGTATTAAAATGAAGTTTTAAGCAAGACCCGCCCTTTCACTAAACAAAAAACAAACTGTTTAGAAAAGTGGCAAAGAATGTGCAGAGCTAACAGCCTCCTGTGTGAAACAAAAGGTAATGAGAGCAACAGAGAAAGATAGAGAGTGAAAGAAAAGCAGAGAGAGGGAAAAGCACATACAGTTTAGCAGGACATTTAAGACTCCTCGCCTTTGGTTCTCTGCTTGTTGGCGTGTTACATGAAAACTCCATCCCATGGGAACCTCCTTGGCATAAGATGAGGGAGGGAAAGGATAGAAGAAGACAGAGAAGACATGAGAAGAGGAAGGAAGGAAAGGTGGGGGTGTGGTGGCTGAAAGGGAGGGAAAGGAAACCCAGTAAGAGGAGAAGATCGAGAGAAGCAAAAGAAAGGAGAACTCTTAAAGAGGTTCTAGCTGTGATAGAGACACAGGAATGTTTTACTGTAACCTGTTATACAGTATAACGTCCTTTGGGAGGATTTTTATCACTAGACTGTTAACATTCTTGTCAACTTGCAAACTATCCTACTCCACTCTATAATTCAGTTCAGATTCTCCTCTGCCAACCCTTATTTTTACAAAATAATGCATATTTCATTTTGCAACAATATAAGTATGTATACATGAAGAAAGGGATGTTCCATCTTTTGAATACAATAATCAGTAAAAGCTCAAATTGTTTTTCTCTCTCTCGAATTGTGTATTCAGACACCTTTGAGAAAAACAATGGAAGTCTTCTTTTGTCTTGCTTTTCCCAAAACCAAAATCATTTTTCAAACAATAGTGTTGTAGACTGGTCATATAATACATACCTTCCCAAAAGCCATTGAATTATGTTAATGTTACCGTCTAAATTTCGAGAACTTCTAGAAATTAAGGCAGTGAGTATACTGTACATTCTTTTTTATTATCGATTGATCGGTCGACTATTTTCTTGGTTAATCAATTAATCATAGTAACTATAAAATGTCAGAAAATCGTATAAAATGCCGATTATAATTAGCCCAAGGTGATGTATACATGTCTTGTCTGACCAGCAGTCCAAAGCCCAAAGATATTCAGGATGTGATCGTATATAAGAGATACATTTTAATTTCACAATAATACTTAAAACTGCTACAGTACATGTAGCACCTTTAAAGAGGAAAAGAAAACCAAGCAGGGAGACGGAGAGGTAGACATGTGACTGACATTAGCTCAAGCTCAGCTAATCAGTGGAACGGCCTTTTAATCTGCCCCCCTCTGTAGCAACGTTAGCTGCAGCCCGACTGACAAAGTTAAATATTCACGATACAAGGCAAGCTACTCAATGCTCAAACAAAGTGCTCTGTCAAGTTCAACCATGTATGTAAAAGTGAGAGTGTGGCAGGGATAGAGAGGGTTAGAAAGAGAGAGTTAAAGAAACGGAGAGACGACGGGGAGAGAAAGAGAGAGAGAGAGAGAGAGAGAGAGAGAGAGGGGTATTTTATTATTCACACAAGGCATAATAAACCAGGCACGCTCGGTTAGCAACACTTAAACTCCCCGTGCTGTAGCGGTTAGCCGCTAATGCGACAGCAGTGATTTGGACATGTCCTATTAATAGTGCAGGGGAGGGTTCCATGCATGCTAATGGTGGTGTCTTAGCTATTAATAGAATAACATAGGGGGTTCTGAGATGGGAGAACATTTTATGTGTAGAGGAGTGTGGGTTTTTTCTGTGTGTGTGTGTGTGTGTGTGTGTGTGTGTGTGTGTGTGTGTGTGTGTGTGTGTGTGTGTGTGTGTGTGTGTGTGTGTGTGTGTGTGAGAATACACCCTGTATCTTTCTCCAGTCGTTAGCAGTGATGCAAAGTCAGTGTTTGGGAGTCAATTCAGAGGTTGGGGCTGCAGAGAGAGAGAGAGAGAGAGAGACTCTGGATGGAGTGTGTAAGGATTTTGGCTGAGGTATGATTTTGTGATTGTGCAGGTGTGTGTGTGTGTGTGTGTGTGTGTGTGTGTGCATTCCTGCCTGCGTGAGTCTCCAGAGGTTGTAAACAGAGTGTGTGGGAGACAATAAGGCAAAGAGGGGAAGGTGATTTTAAACTGGGAGGAGTGCAGGAGAAAGAAAGCCGACGGTGTGGTTTCGAAGCCGGTATGATGCGGTGTGATGCAGCTGGAAGTTTGGAAGTGTTGAGCGCTCCTCCTCAGCATAGATATTTAATGACCTGAGACCCCAACCAGGCCCTTAGAATCTTCCTCTCCCTCCCTCTCCACCACACATCCTTCTGGTTCTCCACCCATTACATTGCGATGAGGAGAGAGAAAGCTTCCTATCTTTGCTAAGAGTCAATGTATGTGGCAAGATTTTAAAACATTAAGGGGAATAAAGAGAAGAAAGCAGAAGAGCTCAAACCATAAGCCAAACATAATAATGTCATAACATTATATTATAATGTCATGTCTGAAACACCTTTCTTTGAATAATAAAAATACTGTATATGTTCTTTGTCTCATACATTACTACCTCAACTCAGAAACATTGAAATAATGTATATGTATAATTATGATCTTAATTATTTTAGGTTAAAACACATAACGCTCCATTTGACATTGTATTTTATCTTGTCTTATTATCACATCATTGTATAAATACAGTGTTACACAGCCTAATTATACAGCCTAATAATATGTATATTATGGTCATTTTTATTACTAGGACAGTTTGAGAATTTGCTAAATAATATGCTATTATCAACTATGCAATATTTCAACTTACCCAAATTTGAATAGAACTGAGTGTGTGGTCGTATAAAAAAAAAGCACAAATAAAGTGCAGGAGCCTAATGCCAAAGCCTATTGAATTAAAATGCAAAAGAAGAAAAAGTTTAACCCAGCCAAAGTAACCTGCCCTCCCCTCTTTATACACACACACACACACACACACACACACACACACACACACACACACACACACACACACACACTTATATATGGCCACACAATGTTCAGAGCAACACTTAAGTCAATTGAATCTATCCAAGGACATCTGAATCACACTTCTGGAAAAAGAGAAAATATACTTGAGCTCATCGCAGCACTTTGTAACATTCATACATGCATGAACAATGTAAACAAGGTAACTCAGTACAGTCCAAGCCCAAAGAGAAGTGGAAAACACTGAACTGCTTTATTTCAAAATAGAAATTTGTATTCATTTAGTTGTAGGAAAAGAAAAAAATCAATTAAGTAGTAGGTGAATAGTGCAGTCGACATAAGACTTTTAATGTAAAGTCAGAAGGTCAGTGTCATCTACCTCTCACATGATGGATGGAGGCAGTATTTGATTATTATATTTGCTTTGTATTAATGTACTACATGTTTGCTTTGTGCAAAAATAACATGGTCATACGTCGGAAAACAGATATTAGCGACTAGATCGGGACTGGCACTGGTTTTCAAAAAGGTTCATCAGTTAGACCTTAATAACTAACCTAGAAGTGAATTTTCAATATTTTCATTTTCAGCAACCAACTTTTCTTGAGCAGAAATTGTACATGTTGTGATATCAATGTCATCACAAAGAGCGTTGTGGCAGTGAGAGAGGGAGGAGGGTGAGCACGTGTTGTGTGTGTGTTTGTGTGTGCGAGTGCATGCACTGGGCAGGTGTGTGTTGACAGAGGTGACTGTTTTCTCTCTCCATATTTTGACACATAACCATATCACTCCCACATTAAAAACAGAAACATACATGTGCAACAGAAACACACACTGACACTTTTCTTCTCACTTTATTTCATACTTGGATCCTGAAATCACTGCAACTCTGACTGCCCAAATTCACAATACTCAATAATCCCATATTGTGTATATGTACTTGTGTGTGTGCGTGTGTGTGTGTGTGTGTGTGTGTGTGTGTGTGTGTGTGTGTGTGTATGTGTGTGTCTGTGTGTGTGGGCATGCATTTTCAGTGAACACGTTCATGCATGTGTGTGTATTCATCATGCTGCTGCATAGGTATTGTTTTCTCCTGTGCTTCTGATCGAGCAATTTGGCAGTGGCCAGCTCAGGGAGGGGAAGCTAATGCGGATCTAATGAGTCGGCGGGCCTGCAGGATTGAGAAGTGTATCGGCGCAGTAATGTGAGGAGATGGGCCGATGTCGCATTGAGGGATTAGGCTTTTGAGCTGCAGTGGATGGGGGACCCCAGCAAGGCCACATCTTTCCATCTCTTTTCTCCTCCCACTTTATACCTTTCCTTCTCTCTCTTAAACAGTTCCCCTAGTGGATGTATGGGCTCTCGCCCAAAGAGTGACATGCCCGGCCAGGGAGTAATTGATTTCTTCAGCGCTCCCTGTTATGGTGGCGGTGGTGGTGATGATGGCAATGGTGGAGGAAGCTCTTAGTCTTTGTGTTTTGTCAGTGCACACGTACACGGCACTGATGCATGGGAGAATTAAAGCAGGATTGACGGATTACATTGCCAGTGAGCTAGCGGCTGTTAGCCACAGCGGACAAACACTGTCTTTACTGGTGGTGGTGGGAAAATGGTTGTAGGGGAGAGAGAGGGCTTACATGCTTACATGTGTTCTGAAGTCATGAATGTGGACAATCACTAGTGAATGTGCTGCACACCAAAATTACAAAAGAAAAAAAAAGTATTTTCTCAGTCATGCAGATAGTTTTGGTTTCATTTGTTCAGGTTTTGAGATATGCATCTCTGAGATGTCTGTCTCCACCTCATCACACTGGAAATTAGCCGAATTTTGTTCATGGTTATCACAGAATTGAAAAAAGATTACATAAAAAATAACTATTAACAATATCCCTGTTACTCTAGATAATACACAACGCAAAGCATCAAAGATTTTTAGTAAAATGGGTGAACCAGCCCTTTAACTGCATGTGGGTCTGTATATTGAGGCCTGCATATATGTTAAAATATAGAATATGTACATGCATACACATAGGTGTGCACATTTGACAGATGACTGATGAGTGTTTGATCATTCCCCTCTAAAAGGCCTGCCGGTGCTGTGTGTGCACGCGTGGGGTGGGAGTGATGGTGAGGGTATGTGTGGTCGGGCTGTGCTAGTGGGGTGATCATGTCTCTGCATTGATATTCAAATATGCCCTGAAAATACAAACCCTTATGTCAGGGATCAAGGACTTGCCTGGTTTCAACACAATCACTTCACTGTGTATGCTTCTCTCATAAATAAAGGAGCAGCGCTCTACTTCATACCACTGTGTTTTAATTATTAAGATAGAACCATGGAGGTTATCTCTCTGTTCACTGCCAGCAACGAGAGAGACGAAACAAATTTGAATTTTTGCCAGCACAGGGCTTGGAGAGCAACACTGTAAGGTGGCACAATTGAAGGACAATAGAATTCAAGTACTCAACTCTGAATCTTAAAAAAAGAGAGACCAAAAATAACACTACCAACTAAACAGAACCAGGGCTGTTATATAAGATTTTAAAGCTAATTTAAAAGCTATAATTTAACAGCCATAGGTTAAAAAAAAAGCATAGAGAACTATGAGCAAATAATATTTGGCTTTGGCTTCAATTTAGACTATGAAGAAACGGACACGGTGCAGCCTGTGTGCTAAAATGTACTTCTTCTTTTGCGTGTTGCCATGTTGGAAAAATACACCAGTGAAACCGTGAGCCACAGGTGACTGGATAGATTCATCTTGATGTGCGAGGCTACATGAAGTGAATTATCATTATGGCGAACACCCACATACATGTTGTAAAGCCGGTCAGCATTATAAAAAAATAAAAATGAATGTTAGGCGAGGCACATTTCCTCTCTCATTAATTTAACCGGAGGACCATTATTTGTTTTCCCAGTGTTCATTAGTCAGGTGAGCCTGACATGGCAGGCCACCACAGTTGGGAGGCGAGGACATTTCCTCCGTTTGTAACCATGCAGGCAGGAGGTGTGTCTTTGTTTTTAGAAGTGCATTACATATTGCTTGTTGCCAAAGAGGGGAGGTAGTTAGGAGAAATGGTGTGTGTGTGTGTGTGTGTGTGTGTGTGTGTGTGGTGTGGGGCAGAGAAGAAGAAGGGGGAGGTAGTAATGTAGAAGTTTCAACTACATCGATTGCCTTGTTTTTAATCGGGCATAACAAATATAACTTCCCTTGAATCGAATTCCCCAGGTAAACCATTATAAAACTAACCTTGTTATATCTATTGACAGGGCATTTAAATAAATATTAGTGCCATGAGGAGGACGGGGGAAAGGTTCCAATCCATTGATTTCTTTGAAAAAAATAAAATGCCATAGTACTCATCCAACGAAGCACACCTCTACTGCTCCTCTCCCTCCCTCCTTCTTTTCCATCCCCCCTACCCACTCTCCTTAGCATATTAGGTGGAGAATAATGTGAAAAAATGCTTAGCACACAGGAACGAGGCCGGTGAGCGCAGATGTGGGAGTGGGTCCCCCGGGGGTGCGGTGGAGCCCCTATCCCATAAATCCCGGCTCTGGTGCAAACAATCAATTTTCTATTTTAATTATTTACCATGGCCTGCCGGACAGGGGCATTTATTTTCCCGCTCTGTCCGGATTAAAAATTAAAAATTAGGAGATTAATATTTGGTATAGTTGGCAGAATAGGAAAAAGACCCATTCAAAAAATTCTTTATGATCTTTCTCCCCTTTCCTTATGTGACGGGCGAAGGTTAGTGATAGCCAAACGAGTCAATCAATAACTAAATAAATTTTCACAGACCTTCATTGCCTGGCCCCTGCCACCCTTGCACCCATTGCTATTTTAGCTGGGCTCCATCTGTCGGGGGCCAGTAACATTAAGTCTGTGTGAGGGAAGAAACTGGCAAATCTGCTGCTCAGCACTTTCTGTCCGAGCTCTCTAGGTTTTGGCCTCTACACCGACTGGCTTTCCAATATTTCATCTGTAAATTTAATTACAGAACCTGGAGCAATAGAGCCAAGGTATCCCCTGTCAAGCTCTCATTCACACAGAACCGGTATTACAAGTGGCAATGTGCAATAAATAGCATTGTGAAAACACTAGGCAGGCACAGTGCAGCTCAACACAATAGCTTCAGACAAACCAAATAAATTGGTGAAGGTTTACAACAGAAGATGTCTGTTTAAATAACATATGGCCATACATAAATAAAAAAAATTCTACACCTAAAGATTTTCCAACAGCATACCTTCTGAACATTGTTACCATCTTACGGCCTGGCATAAACAAGCAACATTACCTTTCAACAAAGTCATCAAGCTTAAGATAAAAGACCTGTCCATCGTCAATTACCAAGCAACAATTAAGGGTCCATAGCTCACAACGCTGGCCTTGTTGTACAGAAATGGAAAGCAACACACTAACACTTTATTGTCACACTTTTCACCATGATGCATCCCGTGGTATATAGGAGGGGCTCTAATGTGTCCATAAATTTCCGCAACTGAGCACACCGGCTTCTCTGGAGTGAAGGCTTTAATGCCGATCAATGGGGTGCTGTTGATGATCTCATGCTTGGTATTTGTGGTGACTGTTTTAATACATGTACCTGGTATGACTTTGTTAGCCGTCAACCGCTCAAATAACCTGTATTTCCTGGTATTATTGAGTCTTTTGTGCTTTATGTATCCATATGTTGCAACAGCAGTTGAGAAATGTAAGGTCAAACTATATTTGGCAAGAGATGAGAAGTGACGTCTAATGTGGGACTTAGCAAAAGGTTAAAATGTGCTCAGCAAGTCATGTTATCACTTTTTTAAAATTAATTATTTTTTTAAATGTGCACTTTAACCACTGTGGGCTTTCCGCATGCGTTAATTGAGAAATATTCAGATGCATCTGAATAGGAACAAGATTTCATTTACAAAACAATGTTTTGTTGAAGCCTAGAAAAAGATGTGTAGATGAAGTCATATGAATAACTACTGATCTGATAATAGCAAGTAAAAGGAACATGAATTTTTAGAAGGCAAACGGGACACATTGGGAGACAGGCTTATCATCCTCTCTGGCCAGAATAATCCTTTAAGTACAGGAACAATACATCTTTATAAATCAATTTTTGACTAAACTGAATATTAAACTTAGTTCTTTTATAGCCAGGTAATCAAGATACAACTGGGGGCATTTGATAGGTATCACACTTTAGGTATCACGGTTAGGTATCACTAGCATAAAAGAGGAAGAGAAGGGCATATAAACAAATATAGTACTTTTTTTGCTGATGCTAAAAAAATAAGCATGTGACTGAAATTCTGTTTTAATTTGAAATCTTTGAATTGCAACTAGCATGGTTATTTAAATATTCAGTTTTTCTTTTCTAATTCCTGAAAAACACCAATTTTGCAGATATCTGGTTTCTATACGACACAAGTGAGTCAGAAAGGTAGCAAAACCGGGTGAGGAGGAGATATTACAATTCATAGAAGAGAAAAGAAACAGCTAGCCTCTGGCTGTGTGAGTAGCGGCAGACAGGTAGACATAGAGAGCAACAAAGATACAAATAACTGTCAAGGCGCAGAAAGAGACAAAGCGAGCGATGGAGGTGGTGGGGGAAAGGGAGATCTGAGCAGGAAAGAGACCAAGAGACAGAGGGTGACAGAGAGTGTTTTAGTTCAGAGCAGAATGTTGTTATTTATCTGCTGGCTGCTAAACAAATAAGGAGACTCCCAGTTCTGTGATTGTCTCAGTGGGGGGCTGTCAGATTTAGGCGCATATCTTCCCTCAGCATGCAACAAACTCTCAACACTCCAGCTGTGCTCTCTCTGCTCTCGCAACATGTTCCCCAAACATTCTCCAAACATTCTTTTTTTGATTTGTCTGTTTCAACATTCCTCAATGTCCTTCACAATGTTCCTCAAGCATTCCTTTAACATTGTTCCTGGTTGTTCTCTAGGCAAACACTAAAACAGCGGCTGATAGACAGCAAAGTCCCCTCAATGTCAATCACCACTTAAATCTGCATTTTTAAACTTAAGTTGTTATAGTTATGTATGCAAGAAACCGAGGAGCAATTAGCATGGAGGGATTTGAAGTCTTTAAAGTGGCCATATTATGCTCATTTTCAGGTTCATAATTGTATTTTGAGGTTGTACCAGAATAGGTTTACATGGTTTAATTATCAAAAAACACCATATTTTTGTTGTACTGCACATTGCTGCAGCTCCTCGTTTCACCCTGTGTTCAGGTCTCTATTTTACCTACAGAGTGAGACATCCTACTTCTGTACCATCTTTGTTGGGATTCGCACATGCACAGTAGCTAGGTAAGGCTCACAGACTTCTTCTAGATGAGGGCGCACTTCCAACTTTGCATGGAATACCTGCAGAAGAGGGACATGTAAGTAGTTCTTTTGTAGATTATGGTGAACTTGTGTGTGTTGTAGCAGTGTTTTGCCATTGAGAACAAGGGGGCTAGCTAGCATGCTAGCGGTTAGCCCCCTTGTTTTGGCTAGTGACGTAGAAAACCCTGCAGATTTTGAACAGCTCACCCGGAGACTGAAGGCAGGTTACATTCAGAAACCAGTATCTCACTCAAAACAGCATGGATGTTTTTTTTTCAAAGTTTGTATGCGTGTGGAAGCACCAGAGACACAAAATAACATCCAGAATCCCAGAAAAAGTGATTTTTTCATAATATGGGCACTTTAATACTGACTAAAGAGCAGGTTTTCTCCACAGACATAATCTGGGTTTAACAGAACTTTATTCACAATGTTAGGCACACAAGCCATAGAAACAAGACCCTGTGGCTTGGTGCCAATTACTGTAGGATTCAACTAGCAATGCAAAACTATTCAGCTGATCAGTGAAACCAGTAGGACTGGGACGATATGCTTCTGTCCCGATTCGATACATTGGTGCCGATTCGATTTGTATTGCGATTTTCATTTATTGCGATTCGATAGTATTGAGTGTTGCGATTTTCTTTTCCTTCTTTAACAAAAACAAAAGTTGAATAATACAGTTCTAGAGACAATATATCATGAGACATTTCTTAAAAGTAATTGTTTTCTGGGCGCCTGGGTAGCTCACCTGGTAGAGCGCGCGCCCATATATGGAGGTTCACTCCTCGACGCAGCGGCCACTGGTTCTACTCCGACCTGCGGCCCTTTGCTGCATGTCATTCCCCCTCTCTCTCCCCTTTCATGTCTTCAACTGTCTATAAAAATAAAGGCCTAAAATGCCTGAAACATATTGTCTGTTTTGGGCAAAAATTGTTTTTTAAAAAGAATGCACATCACATATCAGTCAGTCAGTCTGACATTCATTTAATTTGTAAAGAAGTACTTTACATGGATTTTCTGCATTTTCTGCTTTCTGTCTGTTTTGCTGAAAACGGACATGATGTAGTCGCCGTCTGTGGGACCGTATAAACCGAAAATATTTAGGTGAATCATTGGTAAAAGAAATAAATAAATGGGGCGACCTCTATCTCACCTGGTAGAGTGTGCGCCCCATGTAGGCCGTGTCATGCCCTCACTCGCTCCCCACTTTTCTCTCTATCTGCACTATCTAATAAAAATTAAAAAGTAAAAATTGTTGTTAAAAAAAAATCACTATACATTCTTGAATCTATTTTTTTTCCACCCCTAGAAACCAGTGAAATGCACCTACAGCTCCAGCACCTGCTACCTCTGCATCAATACTGCCTCATGCAGCTCTCGGAGCAGCCCATCATGGCCCGATCCAACGCATTAAAGCGGACCCCCTATAACACTGAGACCTCTGACCTTTAGCCAGGACTGGGGCCTCTGACACCTGTGTGGCCAGAGGAAGCGGAGGTGGAGAAGGCTTGACCTCTCTTTCTGCATCTCTCTGAAGCGCCTGGCCGCAGCTGAGGTCAAGGGTTTGAACTCTGGGCCAGTGGGGTTATTGAGAGCTGTTGACCACTGCGACAGGCCAATTGACCCTGCTTACCCTTGGGCTCAGGGAGCTTTCCCTGGTCCAGGACCCTGTGGCTGAAGCCCACCCTTCAACCACAAGCCCAGAGTAAGAATGGGTCAGGGCCAGACAAACGAGGTCAGGGCAGCATTGCTGGGAGATTTATGTCCCTCTGTTGCTCCCATAGCCTTCTGGCTGGGAGACTAAGCTCAAAGCTACAGTTTGTGTGCTGCAAATGAATGATGGATTTGTACAACCTTGCCATGTTGTTTTTGCAGTTTGCCATGGTTTTGGCATTGTTGCAAAGAGAAGGCTTACAGTTGCTGTATATGCTGAACATTGAGTTATCACTTTTTGCAGTAAACGGAGTTTTCTCTTGTGGCACTAAAAAGAGTTACCTGCACTTGCCTTGACATGACACGATCTACAAGATAAACAAGGTGTGAGAGCAAGTGCTCTGTTAAAAAAGTAGAAGTTTATGATAGAACAGCTTGAGGGCATCTGATGTAACTGTTGAGACACAGCAACAGCAATATGGACAGGAGTAGAAACCCAGAGCTGGGAAAAAAAAACCTATTTTTGTCACAGTTCTTGCTCTAATTGTTGCATACCTCGAACTGTGCTTTCTGATGATTCTTTTTTAGGTCACTTGTAAGGAAAAATAGCAGGCAAAGATAATGACCTTACACTGCTGATCACACCAACTCTCCACAAGCAATAAAGTAACAATAAGTCACCCTGCAACACTAAAACTTACAAACTCTCTCTCTCATTTTTTCCTTAAGCACCATAAAATATAAATAAATAAGTGCAAAACACTCATATCAATCTATCTCTCTTTCCCTGTGCACCACCCTCTTTTAAAGCAGTGCTGCAGGCTTTTACCCAAATGGCGTCAGGGCCATCGGTATCATTTATAACGGGGCGGCAGCGCTAATGCAGCGCGTGGTTCAGCCAGTATGTATTATTCATGCTGTTTTATTATTAGGGCTCCACTTAAAAAGGTGAGGCGCTCTCCTCTCCTCTGGCCGCCTCATGCCGGGGCTGACTGAGGAGCGAGCTTTATCTATCACCCTGACAAGAGCATCTTCCCTGGGAAGTCTTTCAGAAAACTTCAAACACCCTCACTATTGATTTCTCCCCCTCTCCACCTGGGCACCGGCATGCATCTTCCCCCCACTGTGCAGAGAGACAGGGAGGGTGGAGGGAGGTGCTAGTGGTAGTAGAAAGAGAAGTAGAGGAGAGAAAAAAGGATGAAAAGTTAAAGAGACTCAGAGAGATGAAAGTAAAAGAGAAGAAGCCTGGCCACTGCATAACAATATGGGTGACCTCACTTTGCTTCATTGCTCTAATTCTTGTTAGCTTCAGATAACTGTGGCTGGCAAGCAGACAAGCACTGTGATTACAGTATCCACAGTAGGCTCATTATGCATTCAAACCACAATTTGTGACACATGATTGGTTCAAACAGAAATATCATATGCACATTGTACATCCTATGCCAAGTGATTGTTGGCAAAGCCTTTGTAGACAATCAAAGAGTCTTGGCCACGGAAGTAACACCTTGAAAGGAGAGAGCACTACTTGAATCCCAGAGACAATAAAGACAGTCATTTTCTACCACTTGGTGAAACATGAAGAGGTTGCAATTAAATCTTGAATTATTAAAGCCACCACAACAATTGCCCCTTGATCTCTTTTTCAAGCTACTTCTTTAAAATAACAGTCTTGTGTCTTTGCTATCTCTAGTGCCAGAAGAGAGGCAGAGGAAGAGATGAAACTAGAGCAGATACTGTACAATTTTATAGTGAGAACGACAACCTTCATGTCATTTGCACAAGACTCTTGTCTCTATTGTATCTTTGTGTCCCAATTTCAACAGGCTGTACAACAATGAAAGGCACGAGGACCCTTATTATTCCCTCTAATCAATGTCTCTCCTTGATAACAAAGACGCCGCAGCATCTACTATTTGAGGTCGTTTGATGATGGGATTTATTACCTTGCCCATTTGTTTGGCAGAAGAGAAGGCTCGCTGATATGGAAGGAGATATGATTTAATGAGCTGTTAATGATTTGTCCTCAGATGGTTAATGAGAAACGGTGGGCCTATGAACTATTTGAAAGTGCAGCCATATTTAAAGATTGTTTTAGAGCCCTACACTCACTCAAAGGGGCACACATAAATTAAATAATAGACTCAAGCTGATAAGCAAGTAATTAACACAATAAAGTAGTATGCCAATAAAAAGCATTGGATCAATTAAATTCCTGGCATGTCATTGGGCATCCTTTCTGACGGACACATTTGCGAGAAGTTTAAGCTCTATAAACATCTTTAAATGTAGTGTTTCTTTGTTTAATAGTCAGTAACAACACCATGAATCCATTCATGTACTTAGGTGGAAAAGAGCTTACAGTGTATGTTTCGGAAGATCTTTTTCAGTGCTGTGAATCTTATGCGTGGTTGTAAAGACCCCCTGGCACTCTAACACACTCTGAAATCAATAGCACAAGGCCCCATAGGAGAAGCTGGGAGGAAGCCATTGATTGACACGTTACTCTCATGTCAAACAGTAGAACGTGGCATGGCAGCAACCACCTGCCGTCTGCTCCACCTGCCGCTCTCACCTCTCTACCAGGCTTTACCAGAAAAATGTTGCATTCCTAAAAACAGGAGCATATCCTTGCTGTATATTTTTACAATTAAAGAAAAAATACTCTGCAGTGTTTATATTTGTTTTGTTTTTTTAAGAACTGTCAAATGTAATTGTTCAGTTTCAGCTCACATCCTAATCAGGGATGGTGAATGTCTCACTGCAAACAAACTGTCACTAAAACTGACTGGTAACAAAGGTCTTCATATCGCTTCAAAGTATTTCTGGATCCCCGATGGGACCATCTCAGTACCGTTGTTCTGCCGGAGGTAAGCAGAGAAAAATTACTTAATCCATGTTTTTTGTTGTGTTAGCTCTGGCATCCACCCCTCTCCAACATCTACCCTGTAACGTTGGATAGCCTGCAGCCATCTCACCTCGACCTAGGTGGCTTGTTTTTCTTTTCAGCGGGGCTCACATCTCTCTTTAATTCCATTGATTCTCGTTTGCACTTTGGTTAGAAAGAGAGAGGAAGTGCACCTGATTGTTTACCCATGCTGCGATGTTTGCAGTGCCTGGTGTTGTGCGCCCTGAAAGAAGCATAAATTAGCGCCCTCTACAATGGCACCCTGAAGCAACCTCCTGGTGCGCGACATCAATATGGAGCGAGAAGCAAGCTGTGAGCGTGTACTGTCAGAGGCCAAATGGTTGGCAAGAGATGTCACAATTCAGCAGATGCTAGACAATGGCCCACCATCACCAACTCTCACACATATTCACTAAAGTAGACTTTCAGAAATTAACACATAACCCTCTGTATATGCACACAAATGCATGTACAAACACATTCAACAAACAATTAAATTGGTAGATATAAATAGGTACAGACACACCAATTAAGTATATCCTTAAAGTCTTCCTCTTTCATTTTGAATTTGCATAGATGCTTGTGAAAGTGCAAACACTGATGCACACATCTTTACTTTGTACTTTATCCCTGATTTCTTTTCTCACTCGCAACCTCGCAAAAACATAATGATCTTGAAATGACAGTTAAGATAAAACTAATTATTATACGCAGACGAGTGATATGGAAAAGTGATAAGAGCAGTCCAAAGAAAGACAAAAAACAAACAGGCTCAAATTAATATTTCATCATCAGTTAAATATTCATACGTTATTGTCAGGCTAAGACCTCTTATCAACCCTTTGTGTTGCATTTGTGTGTGTCTGAGTGTGGAAGTTGAGCAATAGGAGGGGGCATCTGGGCATTTCATATGTCCCACAAATGTGATGAACACCAGGACAGAAGACAAAGAAGACTCATGAGCATTCATTAGTGGCACTCCTACACGTGAGAGAGACAGATGATGCAAGGGATGGTAGTATGTATTTTATATGGCTGTCCTCACACAAAAAACACACATTCATACATTCTCTCTTTCAGTCCCACTCTCCACCTTTCTCTGTGGATGTATGGGAAGTGCACTGCAGCTTAGGCTACAGACCATTGTGACAGCAATCTCCAAAACAAATGTGGTCGGTTTCTGGATGTCAAATAAGGAGACATGACATGTAGTGTTGCAATAGTGTGAAAATTAAATAAATTCAGTTTTTCTGTTTGTTAGCATAAAAGGCAACATGAATTTAAGACTAGGATGTGTGGTGATTCCACACTCCTCTCAAACATTAGTCGCATAAAAAAGTTGTTGAAGCTGTTGAAGATTGTTTTATCCAGATCAATTGGCAAAGTGCATCAAAGTGTAAACTATGTATACTATTATAATAGGTTATTGGCATGGAAAAATAAAGAGAACTAAATTGTATTGTACTGTATTGTATTATAAGATATGCACCACAAAATCAGTGGCTGAGCTATCAAGCCTTACGGTGTGCTCTGCAGAGTGAGTGAGCTCCGCGGTATGAGGTAAACGCTCACTGTCGTCTTGAAAATCAATTCTCCCTCTCTTCCTTTAAGTGGTCAATATTTTTTCTCTCTCGCTGGGAGTTCCACCATGGCCCCTTTAATTCAATGGGCCAATTAGAGATGCCGTCATGTCTAATTCTGACTGCAGGGATGCTTGTTTGTGTTGTTACCTCATCCCTGGTGAGAGAGTCGGGAGGGGCAGGGTGAGGGAGCGAATGGCACACTCTGTCCAGTTCAAATCTGGCACCCGCTTGTCCTCACAGGCGCATCCCCTCCTTTATTTCTTCTTCACCCATCCTGCTTTTTCCCATTCTTCCGGTAGTCAAGGACGAAAGCAATTGATGCAAAACTTTCAAAAACGAATTTGGCCACGTGTGTCACTTACGGAGCGGGAAGGAGGGGTGGCCGGGGCCAGGCCACCACCACTCCACTGGGATCATTTGTTACTCAGCCCTGATTGGCCCTGACAAAACAATACCCTAAAAACTCACCAAAGTAAATTATGGTCCCGGTAAATGGCCAGCGAGGGTGGGGTGGAGAGGAAGGAAGGAAACGGCCGTCGGTCGGGATAGGGCCCTCGAGCTGCCTTGGCCCACTGCCAGACGCAAAACAAAGTAATGCGCTTTTGATATTAATAACGGAGATGATATTGATCCGTACTGGGGCCAGAGCCACTCTGCCTCCCTTCAGGGTGGGCCCACATCGAGAAGGGGGAGGAGAGAGGGAGGGAGGTAACGAGTAGGGGTGCTCCTTGAAGAACCAATACCCCACTCCCAGCTCTCTGCCTCTCATCCACCTCCTCTACAACCTCCTCCTTGCTGAAAGCCACTTTTCCTGAGGGTCCATTTCATTTGAGTGTCTTTAATTATGTGAAATGGATTCCATGGGAAAAAGAGAAATGGCGGTGGTGGTGGGCACTGACAGAAGGAGAGGTAAAAGAGAGAGAGAGAGGTAGAGGGGTGGCTTTGCGCTTCCATTTTCTGTGTCAGATCCACAATTCTGTCGGCAGCCGTGTCCGTTTCATCCGCTTCTTTTTGAGTTAGGATAGATTTCCTTTCTCTGTGCTCATGTGTGTGTGTCCTGTGCTTTCAGGACAAATGTAGTGAGGAGTGTGGAGGACGCATAGAGTGAGGCAGAGGGAGGACTGAACATAAAAATAGAAAATGGGCAACATAGTGAGGTGAAACGGTTTAAGAAAATTTGGTCAAGCACACACATGACTGGGAGGTCGCTGAATTCTCTAAATTGTGGTGGACATTTTTTGGGGCGATACTGAATGAGTAAGGCTCCTCTCTCACCTAAGCTCAACTTTTCTTGATTAACCTTCTACAACTACTACTGAATTAGAGTTTGGCAGCTGTGTGTGCACTCGACACCAATACCAACACAACCAAGGCCGTTATTATAAATGAGAATGGGTGTGTTGGTTTCTGAAACACAGTATTTTCAGCACCAGATGTCTTTGTTTTTTGGTTCATTTCTGCCTTCTGTACTGCAAATCTTACATTTAATTTAGTGAAAATAAATGACTTGACTAGCTTTCCAGATGGGATGTCTTGCACGGGATAAAAAACGTATTCTACATAAACCAAAGCATTTGTTTTAATTCATTTACTGAGGTTTAAGCAATAGAACACTATCAGGGACACATTCACAAAAGGATTGCGTGGCTTTTTTTTGAGAATTACACTTTTTGTTAGTGTAATTCTCAAAGCACCCCTACCTGCGCTGCCAAGCAAATAGCGTCTCTGTGCTCCTGTGCTATTTGCACATATTTAAATTAGGTAATATCTGTGATATCACACAATATCTTTTGTAAATCGGACTTTGAGACAGGGCAGATAACGGTTGCAAGTGATGCGCAATTCACGGTGCTACTGTATCAGTGGCCACAATCCATTCTTTGTGAATTTGCCCGTCAGTTTGTGTCTGTCTGTATGACAGATAAGAAGACAGCTAAAGAGGGAGTAAAGGAGTGGGCAAAAAAAGCACTGAAACCTCCTCAGGGTTACTGTACAGCTTGCAACCGTTCAACATGGAAACAATGTAAACAAATGAGGGAGTGCATTAAATAATTAGTGGGTCCACACTAACAGCTTTGACTCCGCCGGCAACAGTGTTGTTGGGAGCAGTGGAAAAGCCAAGCACTAACACACTGAAGTCATAAATTCCCAGCAAACACAAAGATGCACACACATACAAACAAACAAACAGAGTGACTGTGCAATGCTGTAGGCTGGCTTAATTTTTTAATGGAGTTTTTATTTTATTTTTATTCCTCTCTGTTGTTTTTGTTTGTCTCTAGTGACAGCCATCAGTGTTGTCAATTTATGAAGCAGTACTATCTTCTGTACTGGGGGGAATTCTTCTGACAAAAAGAGAAAAATAACACATACCAAGTTGAAAAGAAACTGTGCCATGAAGTCATATTATATCTCCTTCTCGAAACGGGAACCCAGGGAGCTGTATGAGTAGAGGTGGTCAAACAGTGTTTATCGAGGTAATTTATATCCCCCCTGACAAAGTGATTTTAACACAACCTGAAAAACGACACTGCCCAATGAGCTTCCTATCCATCCATCCATCTATCTTCGTCCGCTTATCCGGTGTCGGGTCGCGGGGGGAGCAGCTCCAAACTTCCCTTTCCCGAGCCACATTAACCAGCTCCGACTGGGGGATCCCAAGGCGTTCCCAGGCCAGGTTGGAGCTTCCTCACAAAGTGAAATAGCTCTATACTGTAAGAGCAGCAGTTTGCCATCTCACAAATGAGAAGAAAAGGTGTGCAATGTTGTGTAAGTTAGGCAGGGATGAAAAGGTAAGGTTAAACGAAAACATAAGAGACAAGAACAACGTCAAGACAGAAATGTACAGGAAGGAGAGATGGAGGGACTGACTGACTGACTGACTAAGTTATTTATTATGAAACAGAAAGGTGCACACGCAGTGAGACTGAGCATCATTTATATCGAGCTTCCTCATGGAGGGTGCCTGAGGATTATTTACACTGGCGAGTGGTTTTCCCAAAGGAAGTCCACTGGCAAACCAGAGAACAGGCCTCCCTCTCTCTACCTCTTTCTCCACATCTCTCTTCCTGTATCACTCTCTCTGTTTCCTTGCTACTTCTGTTGTCACAGGGACAGAGGTGAGCCCTGACAAGCCAGGGCCATAATTTGCATATAAAAAGCCTGCGTTCTTTCTACATGTCCTTCCCTTACTTCGGCCGCAACTAATGATACACGAGCATGACATATCTGCCAGGTTAAAAGCCATTGGTCTTAAGCCAACTGCTGCTCAGTGTGTCACACCCGACTGTGATTAAAGCACAGATATACTGTATGTGAGCATACACTTAAACATGCACACTCATATACATAGATGTATGGGTGTAAAAAGCACAATTGTCATTGCTTTGACCATACTTTCATAAAAATGAAATAAACTTACACTCTTGATAACAGTATACTAAATAATGAAAATAAATTTGAAAGGAGGTCATGTAGGTGAATTAAGTTAGTTATAACTGTTGTATTCCAAAGGTTCTACCTGTGATTCTGCTATGTAAGTCCAGTGTTGCAAATGTGTCATGGTTTTAATACTTTACCTTCAATGTAAATTTAGCATTTCAATGTTGAATGGCTATTGAAAACCCCCCAAACACAGCCATTTCCTAAGGCTAGATAGAGAATAGAGGATGTAAACTAAATTAAATTACATTTAAATTGAAGTCAATATATTGTGGAAAAAAAGATAACTATCTTATATGAGGCTCATGTCATGCAAGCAGAACAAATCTTGATTTCATGGTGCACTCTCAACTGCACTGTAACAAATGTTTTAAGGTGTGGACATGGCCTACAGTACATCTTCCAATCCTGTCAAATAGTTAAACAAGATCAAAGACGGTAAAGTAACCCCAGCATGTAAGAACAGTACAGGGGGGTACACTCTGATAGTGGCCAACAATTGCTTTCTCTTTGTTTGGAGAGACGAGTCTAATCTTTGACCCTGAGGTGTTGACATATTTCTGTGAGAGACAAAAGGGAGAGGGGTGGTGGGTATGAGGGGCCATGTTGACAAACCAGAACTCATGCTTTTCTAGACTGTCTGTCCATCCGTGCCAAGTATCTCCCACTGAGGCGTACAGCTACGGCTACAGCTACCCCCCACCCACATACAGACAACCTCCCACCCATCAACCCATTCACATGAACACCTCTCTTGTCTGTTCGTTCACACGCACCCCAGCAGAACAAAAGAGAGGAGGAGGTCACGAAAAGGACCAGCAGCATATTCCTGTATGTTGATGAGCTATTTCACTTCCTGTCTGCGTATGCGCATCTACATATCACCTCTCCAACACACACACATGCACACACGCGTTCATCCATTTTTCACCTTTTCCAAGGCCCATGTGTGTCTACAAATATGTATATGCTTCTTTATTCATTAGGCCAAAATACAAACTAACAGTGAAAAATCAAGTGGGTGTGAGTATTAGAGAATGGCCTCCCTCTCCTACTGCTATATTAAATATTGAGTCAGAAATGAGCTGGAAGGTGTCTGTAAATGCTAAATAATGGAGAGGCTGCATTCGTCTGGGTCAGAGCTCTCTCTCTCTCTCTCTGATACATTATTAAATGAGGATGCACTTCCCCATCACAGTAGGAGAGAACAAGGGGCAGGGGGGCACCCTGTCTTCTCCACAGGAATGGGGGGGCGGCGGCGCAGAGGAGAAGGAGTGGGGGTGGTGAGGGATAGATGCAGATTCACACACTGTGTGTGTGTGTGTGTGTGTGTGTGTGTGTGTATGTGTGTGTAAAGAGGATTAGGTGGGCACGCCAAACAACACAACGGGCAGGAGAGACATAAGCTTGGTCCCCCTCCCCTTCTACATCCCCATTACACACACAGGCATACACACACAGCCTCCTTGCAGAAGTACCTTGAGCCCATTTGTACTAATGACTCTCCGTGCCTAATGTACTTTATGGAGGACGGGGCTGGATATTCATTTGGAGAGAGGGAAGGGGTGGGGGACGTGTCGGGACGAAGTGCTCTTCCATACGGCTTCCCGTCCGCCCGTTTTAGCTGGCTGATTTTTCAGAAAGGGGCTCGGCCGGCACTTGGTCCAGCGGTAACGCGATTCATCACAGGTAAAGTAGGTAGGAGCCCTGATTGTCTCAAGCCTTTCTGAGCTGTCGAGCAGCCCATATGCACAACCAGAGAAAGTGCCTGGTCGATAACTAATCAAAGAATTGCAAATACAAGTCTGCTACACAGGGTAGGCCAAGTAAACTAAGGAAGATGTTCAAGTTTGATAAGTAATGCATCATGCAACTCTTCATAGATTGTGTCTTCATAGTAGAGGTTTTTCTTTTTCTTTTACTTTGCTTTGATATTACATTTTCAGTCTTGGCAGTAAATATAAATTGCATACTCTATTTTGAATGTTAAATTACAGCAACAAAAAGACATTGAGGGGGTATGCATGATTGCTTTGGATGCTGGTGCCATGTCTGCCACGGAGGATTTCCCTTATCACATTTGCCTTTGTTCGGTGACTTTTGTATGTCCAACTTCAACAAGGTAGGGTTTCATATGTGAAGTGTTCCCTGGGTGTCTTGGAACTCACACTCATTCAAGGTGACAGTGCCAATAAACATCTCTCTTCCTCAGTTTTATGTGTTCCTATGTATCTGCCTGCTCTGGGACGGTACATACGGTAGATGATGGGAGGTTCCCATATCCTTTGAACACAAAGGAGGCTGGAGCACAGGGACCGTGGGGGTCCCAAAGTTAGAGTTACAGGGACCCCCCCCCCATTCTCCCTCGGCTCCCTTTGCCCGCCACCAGGGAGGACACTACTGCAACCCGGTGGCGGCGTCTCAGGACAGACTAAAAACAAACTGGCACAGATGACAAATGCACACAAGCTGGTGAGTACGAACTCACACTCTCTCTTTTTCTCTTTCTTACACATACACACACACACACACACACACACACACACACACACACACACACACACACACACACACACACAGTCGGTATAATAAATAAATAAGTCATAAAGAGAAGAATCGTTTGATGTTACCTTGTGCTGCCTGGGGCCAACACTACACTGGGGAGCACTGCCACCCCAAGCACAGAGACACACTCTCTCTCTCTCACACACTCACACACACACACACACACACACACACACACACACACACACACACACACACACACACACACACACTTCCAGGAGAGGTAACTAATGTAAGGTGTGGAGGGAGAGGAGCAGGGTCCCTGCCTAAGAGGCCTGGATGGAGTTTCAATACAGATCAGAGGCAAAAGTGTGGCGTACAAGAACAGGATGGTACCAGCTCTGATGTCCCGAATGCACTGGAAAAAGCACTGGTATAGTACGTATAAATACAGATAAATTCCTGGGCCGATATAACTGCCAATATTACCTTATTGCAGATATATTGGTATCAGCGCATGTTGGCCAAAGAAATTGTACAGAAAGATATGCTTGAGGTATTTTCAAAACATTGTTGCCATGTCAGCATTTCTGGACAGATAGGGAATGAGTCCTTACCCCAAGCGAAGGAGTTCAAATACCTTGGGGTCTTGTTCGCAAGTAAGGGGACAATGGAGCAGGAGATTGGTCATAGAATATGTGCAGCGGGGGCGGTATTACATTCATTTTATTGCACCGTTGTGACGAAAAGAGCTGAGCCAGAAGGCAAAGCTCTCGATCTACCGGTCAATTTTCATTCCTACCCTCACCTATGGTCATGAAGGCTGGGTCATGACGGAAAGAACAAGATTCAGGGTATAAACAGCCAAAATGGGTTTCCTCAGGAGGGTGTCATCCGTGAGGAGCTCGGAGTAGAGCCGCTGCTCCTTTGCGTTGAAAGGAGCCAGTTGAGGTGGTTCGGGCATCTGGTAAGGATGCCCCCTAGGCACCTCCTTAGGGAGGTGTTCCAGGCACGTCCAGTTGGGAGGAGGCCTCGGGGAAGACCTAGGACTAGGTGGATGGATTATATCTCCAACCTGGCCTGGGAACGCCTCGGGATCCCCCAGTCAGAGCTGGTTAATGTGGCTCGGGAAAGGGAAGTTTGGGGTCCCCTGTTGGAGCTGCTGCCCCTGCGACCAGACCCCAGATAAGCGGACTAAGATGGATGGATGGATGTTGCCATGCCCACCAGAGAGGACTAACAAGTTTATTCTCCAACTGTTAAGTGTCCCGCTCAGTACATATCTTGGTCATCATACTTTAAAAATTAAAATTGAAAAAAAAAAATCAAGGGACCCATACCAAAAATGTTTGTTTTTCTATCTAATGTATTTATATAACAAATTACTTTTCAAACTCTCAAATATAGCTATTGGTATCAGCATAAACCTCCAGTATCAGCTGGGCTACAGGGCATTGCCATAAGGCTTGATGCATTACTGCATTACTGCATAATTTCGCAGGAACCCATGCATACCTATTAACATAAAATGTAAACATCTGAGTGGGATTTCATACATTAGACTTTTGTTTTAGTTGATTGTTGATTGGCAAATCAGGCACAGCATACTGGCTCATATTCCTAAAATTATTTGTTTTAACATATTTGTATTCTACTCTATCATTCTGTGAGTTGGTGTGTATGATTTTGTTTCAGCTGCAGTGCATACACATGTTTCGGTGGAATTGTGCATTATATTTTTGATTAAGAATGTACTCTTTAGAGCAGGATATTTGCAGGTTATTATTAACAGTCATCATTATCTATCGTTATATTATCATTACAATAGGAAATGCTATTGATCACATTAGACATATCTGCCACTTGTGTGTTGCCTGCTTTGAGAAGCATTTCTTCAACATACAGAGGAATCAGGTGAGCACATCAACTTGATTAGCACCTGCAGTATGAAGCTGTGATGTGTAATCTCGAGGCATCATCAGAAAACAAATTCATGGTAAAAGACTTAAGATTTTAAACTGGATTGATACATTGATGAAGTTCAAGTTCTAGATAGTTAACTTAAAGATGACTGACTAATAAAAACAATACGTCATAAAAACAAATCTACTAGTTGTTTTATGTATTGCAACTCACTAAGTAAAGACAAAAATCCTGCATTCAGACTGCAAATAAACTTGCCAGACAAACTGCCCAAGCCTGACCTTAAATTACTTTCATAGCAAATTAGCAAGTGCTAATTGGGTTGCATTAATTGGAGAAAAAAAAATCAATAAACTTAGTTTAGAGGTCGCAATCAACCCCTGCAGAGGAGCACAAACTTTCTCCAAGCATCGTTTGAAGTTTTTTCTTACAGCCTTTAAAACACGGAATATTGGTAATGAAACTAAACTCAGCCAGTAGAGACATAGGGAAGCACAGACATCTGATTAGCTCTCGACAGCTACATGACCATAAATACTTGAGCCATGTTTACAAGCTTGTTGACTGTTCACACATCAGCTTAATAATAATAATAATAATAATAATAATAATAATAATACATTTTATTTATGGGCGCCTTTCATAGCACTCAAGGACACCTTACAGTTAAAACAAGCAAAAATACAGTTAAAAATGCAAATATAATTAAATTAGTTAGTTTCCCTGTCACTCAGCCCTGCAGGAAATTATTGAACCTCCAGTGATTTGCTGATTGTGTTGCTTGCACTGTCAATATGGGGTAAATTAATTCAATTAAAAATTATTGTGATATTTCAGTGCAAAATGTGTGTAACCAAAAGATATTACTTTTTTATTATTTAATTTTGGTTGTACATAAAAGAATATGCCGAAAATGAAATGATACATTTCTTTTAAGTTGTTAAAAAAATGTTTTAAAGTTTCAATTATTCTTGCTTTCTTTGCTGACCATTTACTATAGTTGTGTACTATATGTATCTGCTCTTGCCTTCAAAGACAGATTTTAGTCCCCTGTTTGGAAATCAGTGAAACCTATGTGGTGTCTTTTTTTTTTTTTTTTTTTTTTTTACTAAAAAATAAAGTGTGTTAAAGTCTTAGAGAGACTGAAAAAAACTGAGATCAATACTCAAACAGTTGTTAATGTGCTGGTTCAGTGGCTAGTGTTGCGGGCTGCAAACAAACCCAAGGATAATGAATTCAATTCTAAGACCATTAACTATATTTTTAGCCAATATATAAAGGATTGACTTTGAGTAGTGAAGTTTGGCCTGTGGCAGACCTATAGCTGCCACATGTGATCACTAAATGTTAATCAGTGTGAGACTTGATCTTCTCAAAGGGTTAGAAATGTATCATGAAGTACATGAGGGCTGCTTAACTGTTGTGGTTTCAGTCAGTTTTTTGCCTGGTGGCACTGGCCCACACCAGTGTTAAAGTCTTTTAGTTGGCATATGTTACAATGTGGGGGATTTAATCTTCTATGCCTCACAGCTGGAGCCTCGTTGAATAATGTAAGACACACGGGGGCACTCTATGTCTCGATTTTACTTTTGCCCTCTTCAAATACTTGCTCTTTGCCAATGGCTTTTGTTGAGAGTTTTGTGGGCAAATAAGAAGAAAGAGACAATGAAATATTGTAGAACTGTAGGATGTTATCGCTGTTCTTTATTGAAAAAGGCATAATCATAATATATTTACACACTGGATGGTGTCATTAAATAGGGAAGCAACCTGAGGAATGAAGGATTGGAAGTGAAAACGCATGTGTGGAATTAAACCATTAACAATATTGTGTGCACTGAGAACTTCCCAGCATTATCATTTCTTGTTATGTTAAACAGAAATGCGGAACTGTGATGTACTCCTATCGCTGCTGAGAGCCTAGCATGTGCTTTGAGTGCAAGTGCAACAACATTGCAACAATACGTTGTTGGGTAGGGGGAGTCTTGATTTTCAAGGCCAAGGATAGTAATAGTAAGTTTCTCTTTCAAGCTAGCTATACTTTCACTGGTATTTCCAAATTCTGTGTAAGGTGTTTTTTCCATTTTGATTTATGGGGTATTTTATTGTTGGCACAGGCTGCAAAATGCAGTGTCGTACTGGCAAACTGGTATTTTCCTGAGACGCACTGGGGTTATGTCCTCAACTGCAGTGGTTTGATATCTTGGTGACTCACTGTGCCAATTCAGGAGTTTATACGGGTGGTAAAGACACACCCAAATAAACCTTCCTAAATTTACACTAAACCCTTTATTCGTGTTTTGTTCATCTTTCTTTTGTCACAAAGTTTATTAATGATTCTTACCAGCTCTGCAGTTCAAAATACGAAAAGTGTGCATGGCATGCCCATGACGCATTGGGCAGGATTCATTAAAATAGAGCCCTGAGTGTGGCAAAGAATGATGGAGAGCAGCTAGGTGATTCTTACACATCTAAATGTTCATGACCCCAGCAGTACAGGTCACAGAGTAAGGGAATATTAATGGTGTGATTACTCAGACCCACACATAATATTATATGTACAAACACACCATAAAACATAGATGAACTGTACAAAGACATGCACTTTTCACCATTTGAAGTGAAGCCTGTCTTTGCATTCAAGCTTGCAAACCCTCAGCTTCTTCATCTTACTCCCCATATGCCAGCAGAAACTTTCTCGTCATGGAGATGACAGCATCTTTGAATAACTCTTCAGTTAGTTTACATGTAATGAGCGGTTGTGGACTGATGTGCGGTGCTGATAGCTGGAGGGAAACAAAGTGGCCTTCCATGTTTAAACAGGAGCATTAGGGTAAAGAGGTTGTTGGGATTTGCATGGATGTCATCCTTGTGTGTCAGTCAGCCCATGACTAGCCATAGAGATTGGGTTAAATTCCAAACAAACACAAATATAGACAGGGAGTAATGGGGTCTGGTCTGGGATGGAATGATGTCTGTCTGGATGCCTTGGTTTTGGGATAGTAAGAGTGGGAATGTTTGTTTATGGATGCATTTTAGATTTTGTGTGTTTGCTTGTGTGTACATTTCTACATTTGCATGCAAGTGTGCATGTTTAAATGCAGGCATACTATGTGTGTGAGTGATTGTGTGCCCTTATGGATGTGTATGTGTAAGCGTGTGAGACTGTGTTTGTGTACCATGTGTCCGTTTGATGAGGGCCAAAACACACAAGTGGAAAGCTGCCCAAGGGGTGATTGAAGTTGCTGACATTTTAAGGCTATTGAAAACAAAAGCTAATAGGCAGCACCACGTGCTGGAATCGTGTCTGGTTCATGTTTAACAAAACAAGGTCACTGAGGTTGTCGGGCCATGAATTCCATAAATAACTTGATAATGGGATTTTAAAACAAGCCGTCCACCAGTCACCTCCCCTCCTCTTGCACCCTCCCTTTTGCCCGTAACGGGCCCTGTGTGTGTGTGCATGTGTGTGTCTTTCAGAATAGAGGGAATATTAGAATGCAAATGGATTCACACCGCATCCTCATAAACAACGGTGTTCATTTAACCCCCGACCCCTGCATTTAACTGCCCATCAAGTCATTTGTGTTGGGCAAGACACGTGGAAGTAGGCTAAGGAAGGCCAGCAGGGGTGTGTGTGCGTGCAAGTGTGTGTGTGTGTGTGTGTGTGTGTGTGTGTACAAGCACAGTGGTGTGCATACTTGTGGGTATGTGCAGACTAATGTGTGTTTATGAACACAACTTGCATGTGTCTGTATGCATATATGAGTGCTTGGGTGTGTGTTTAAGCCTGCTTGTGTGGGTATTTGTGTCAAGACCTTCATCTTTGTGTATCTGTGTGCATGTGTGTATGTTTTTTGAGGTGTGGGTTTCAGAGTTTACCATTTGCAATGCTCAATTAATCTTGTCAGCATGCATTTACAGGGAATTGAACACCTTTTAAAGTAGGCCTGGCTTTGTCACTCTCTCACTCTCCATCCATTACAGAGACACAGACACAGTCCTTTGGAAGACCTTCTGCAGAAGACAGCTGATTAAAACATATTAGAGGCTCCTTTACCACACAGCACTGGCAAGGATAAAAGTTACCCTTGTTTTAACCGTTATATTTATCGTTTCAGGTCCCTTGCCATGAAAGTCCTTGATTCCAGTGTCAATCTCTACATATGTTTCAATCCGTCTCTCCTTTTCCTCTACACATATGCACTTTCTTCCCTTTCTTATCTCTGAATATCACTCCTAATCTTCAATTGAGCACAAAGAGACAGCTTTTGGGCATTGCTACAGTTTTTTGACTCTCCCTCCTCTTAGCCTGAGGCCTTAAACCCGCAGGCATTCAGCCATCTGACCCTTTCTCTGTAAGGCTGTAAAAGCTAGCCAGTGAGGTAAAGTAAGTGGACAAAAACAGAAAAGGGAGAGCAGGGTATGGTCTAGAAACAACACATGGAAAGGGAGGTAAAAAAAAGGAGAATAAATAGAGACTGAACAGGTAGAGGGGACACAGACAGAGCAGTTCACTAGAGAGAGTGAGAAAAAATAGTGAAGCTCAGTGGAGAAATAGGTTGACTCCTCAGGGGAGAAAATGTTAAGATTTAGTGAGCGGAGAACATGTAAGGCTGGTAAGGCCTGAACGCCACCACGCACCGGAAGTCCCTGACCCAGTGAGCTTTCTTAGACTTCTACTACTTCTACTGCCTCTGAAACCAATATACATTAGTATACATGTAGAAAGACAGAAAGAAAAGCTACAATGAGTTATAAAAGAAAACATGGCAGTCAAGCTGTCAGACCAAAAGACACAGCTAATAGAAACACTGCAGTTAGTCATGCTGATAAAGACAGGATATAAGGAAAGACTCAGTCAAAGAGAGGCAGAGTGAGAGCAAACAGGGACCATTTTAAGAGGGCACACTGTGTTCGGCCCCTGTCTCTTAATCCTGGGCGTTTGTCGTGGCTAATTATGGTGGACAAGCCTCTTTATCGAACCTGCTCCTGCCATCGGCATTAGGATGCATGAGCTGCGCCTGTTGTTTTAAACGCTCTCATTAACCACACAAATCAGTGCTGTTGACAGAGTGCTTTTGAATTAAGCGTCTCGCCCCCACCACTGCGCGCCAATGCGTGCAGGGCCCAGGACAAGGAGCAATTTATAACACCATTAGCCACACTCGCCGAGGTTACAGGCATCAAAATTGTTCCCGTCTAATTATTCTTAATGGATACAGGGAGGGAGCGACGCTCAGGACAGCTTTTTCATTAGCCCTCAATCAAGAGGGTCGGGGGAGAGAGGGGTGGGCCAAATGTACTGCTCAGGCAAACGGGAAATCAAAAATAATCGTGTTTTCTTTTTTCATAATGCAACACAAATGCATAGATGGAGAGAGAGAGGGGTGGGGCACGAGGCGAGTAAGGAGATGCAGAGAGAAAAAAGAAGCAAAGCTCTTGATATTAAAAGAATTCTTACTGTTGTCTAACGAAAACACACGCATATTGACAAGTGACAGTTCACTTGCTTTTACTGCCTTGCAGACTAATGGCAGAGGAAAGTTATGCTGCGTAATAGATTTCTAAGACATGGGTATTGGTTAATGAATGCAGAAGTGGGGGTCAAAAGGAAAACATTGAATTGTTCAGATAGGGAGTTGCCTATGAGGTTTCACCTATGTGTACTTGTGTGTCATTGATCATTGTTAATGATTATGATATAGCTGTGGTAAAACTCTATTTTATTAATGAAGTAGCCTGGTCTGATGAATAATTTAGTAATGGACAACTAATAATTTCAAACCTCATACATCTATTTAGCCTGTGGCTGGTCAGACAACAGTCACCCTAACGAGTCACCCGTAACCAAATTGTGAGTACGACTGGTTCAACATTATAACATATAGCCAAGGGGCCACTCATTTGACTTCTCTCAACTATCTCACTTCAAACACAAGGTCCTCTCTGCCTGCAATTAACTTCCCCCAAAGAGTGCTCCATCATACTGTATCTGTCATCTCGCTGTGGCGGTGAGAAGAAAAAAAGGAGGGAAGCCAAATAGTGAGTGTTAACCATCATTTTACAAGCCATTAAACGGGAGGACATTACAACGCGGCATAGTCCCTTAACGAGGACTGACATATGCGAAGGAGGCAGTTAGCACCTAACATTAAGACGCGGCGGCCCACTGATGAGATGGGACATTGTCCATGGGGGAGGTATCAGCGTTAATTAGGGGATAATCGGCTGCGCTCTACATCTCCCCTCACCACCATAACCACCACCTTCTCCCCTTACCTTGAAGATGATATGGTAAAGGATAAAGGGGGGCATAGTTCATTTGTAGAAAGTCTAATTTGCTGCTGCTATTACAGTGGAGACTGGTACTCCTACTCTCTGCAGGAAGGAAAAGAACCAGCTGGCAATACCTACCAGAGGATGTATCGTGCCAGGATGTGGCAGGAACTGCACTACATTAATCACTTTCCTGCTGCGCTCTATGCCAGTCCCTCTCTTATTACTGATCTCAGAGACAGGGGAGGTTTCATGACATTACAGCAATAACAAAACAAAAACAGCTAATTCTTCAGTCTGAGGAATATTACTTTGCTTATACTGTATATTTGCTGGTTGGCTTAATCATATTCAAAATAGTGCAATAAAGATATTTTTTGTACGCAACCCAATTTGAAAGGGTAATACAGTGAGAGCAAAACAAACTAATATGAGCATCAGTGAAATAACAGGGTTCCTGGTTCACTGGCAATTCATTCATTGCTCAAGAAAAACTTCACTGGAGCTCAAACATCAGAGACCATTGGCAAAGCCATAAAAATTTGAATTGATCTATCTTTTCTATGGTAGACAGAGTACCTTAGTTTTGCAGTGCTAAGGGAGTGGACTGGTCATATACGATGGAAGCGGGGCACATGGCGAAGTCTCTCAGGCCATTTTCTCAAGCCTGCAGGGCATCCGAGGGCACTGAGAGAGACAGAATCGGGCTAAGCATCCCTTGCGCTGCCCGGTTTGGCCCATAGCACTTTGTGTCACAATCGAGAAACAAAAGAGGAGCACATGCTAGAGCGCACACTGTTTGCACATATGTGTATGCAAGCATTTAACGAGTTGGGGAGGAAACTGTGTGAGAAAGCAAGACAGAAGAAAGTGGCCACACACCTCAGACATTAAAGAGGAAAATCCCTGAATGAATGACAACTAGAAAATGAAGGTATGGGAGTATTTTTTACCAAAGAATCATATAGATTTTTTTCAACCAATAGGCTCTTCCTTCATCTAAGTCACCAGTGTTAACTGGACCAGGATAACACGCTCCTCCCCTCTTCCCACGATGCCCCTGGGCCACAGTGATGTGCGGTGCTGGACAGGCCAGAATCATGCCTTCCAGCAGAGCTAGCCAATCAGGTTGAATTATACTCTCTGGGCGCCAGAGCGACATGTCAGGGGATATTCGGGTTGGACACAGCGAAGCTTCGTTCGTGTGGTCAGTCAGTGCCCTGGAGACAAATGCCTAAGCTTCCACGTGATAGGTTGGCAAAAACGTCCATCTCTTAGTATAGCCACAGGTAATGGATGGGTAGTGGGAGTGAGAGTGAAATCTACTTTAACAAGAAATGTAAACCATTCAGCTTGACCTGTACTCCATTGCCAGAGTTATCTTGTTCAAAACTCATTACTTTTAT